>NC_056740.1:236031413-236201413 GCF_019279795.1 Protopterus annectens | reverse complement strand
ATAAGTTGATCCAAGGCATTGGAATTTATGAATTCTAGAAAACGTTGAGCAAAAGAGTTGGAACATGAGTAGTTTTCCCAGTTAATGGTGGGGTAGTTGAAATTGCCCATTATTAGGGTGTTGGGTTGTACCCTAATACTTTCCAGTCTATCAAGAAATGAGGAGTGTGAATCCTGGGGCATAGTGGGGGGTCTGTAGCAAGCTAAAATTTGGATTGCGGTCCTGCCCAGAGTTAGTTGCATTTGGATAAACTCGGATGCATTACGCTGTGCAACTAGCCTGGAGGTGTGGATAACCATAATGAATATGGACACGCTTCTGCCTTTATTGCTTCTTTCTGGGTTAAGTGGCCGAAAGGTGTGGTATGAATTGAAGCCTGGTAATGCAGGGGTGCTCTCTGGGGCTTTGAACCAGGTCTCTGTCACTGCACAGATGTCAATGTTCTCCATTTTAAGGAGTGCCTCGAGTGAGTGCATTTTGAGGTTTAGACTTCTAGCATTGAGTAGCATTACCCTCAGATTTTGCTTGCTTGTACCTGTTACGGTGGTGAATTTGTCATTTGAATCTTGCCTAAAAAAAGGCACTATAGGGATGGCAAGAGCCTTAGCCAGTATGCAGAATCCTAAGGGCGACAGGTGCAGGCCATCTCTGGCAAAGCATCGTGGACTGTTGATCATGTCGTCCCAGGCAGACAAATACTGGATCCCCTTAGAATGACACCAGACACTTAGCCAATTGTTGAAGTCAATCATTTTGTCCTTGTACTGTGGTATCATTCTGGGATGGCTGGATGCTACTCAGGGTTAGGGTCATACCTACCTGGGATACAAGATTGGAGAGCTCCTCCATGTCTCTTTTCATGTAGTCCAGGGAGGTACGTCTCAGGTCATTCACACCTACATGGACAATGACAGTGTCGTATTTGTACTTATTGTGGAGTGACCTGAGTGCATGCATTATGTGGCGGATCCTGGCACCTGTCAGGCAGCTGACAGTAACTTTCTCCTTGTTTAGTCTAGTGAGTGGAACATCAGTGTGCCTTACTATAGAGTCACCTATGACTAGAGTGTTGGGTACATTGTTATGTCTTATGGGCTGTGGTTGAGAGGCACACTGAGTTTGTGGGCTATGTGTCATTTGGGTTGTGTTGGGGGGTGGAGTTTGCTTGCGTTTATGCTTTGGATGTCCCTGATGCTTGGGCAGGTTTTTATTGAGAGCCTCCGTGAATGTAGGTGTGTGTTTTGTGTTTCTATGTGCGTGTTTTGGTGGTGTAGGTTTTGAGGGACTATGTGATGAGTGTGGTGTGGTGCAAGTGTTTACCTTCTCCTCTTGACTCTCTAGTCCAGTCTTGGGTGAATATATACATATAGGTTCATAGGTGTATACTAGGCTAACAGCCCTGGAGCCTATATAAGCCTAGTCTAAGAAGATTCCCTGGCATCATGCCACCCAAAGTTAGTTTCCAGTGCCCCTGTCAAGCATGACCACTGACGCGATTACCAGGATGAACTTCCTATTGCCCATCCACTCGTCAAGATTTCTCTTAAAGAGGGCTAGTGAAGTGCTCTGCTTGATGTGTATGGGTAGTTTGTTCCAGAGTATGGGAAGTCTCTGGGTTAGGAACCTGTCCCTCTAGTGTATTCTGTTTATTGTGGTAATCTGGTTTAGGTCCCTGGAGCATGTGGCATGGAGGGATTGGGATTTCTTTAGGTGTAGCATATCTAGCAGCTCTAGGTCAGACATGGCTTTGTAGGTCAAGCAGAGATTGTCTAAGTAGGTGATAAGAGACAGAGCATAGCTGGAGTTTTTTGAATCTGTCCATATAGGGCATGTGTCTAAGGCCTAAGATCCTCTTAGTGAGGTATTTTTGTGGCTTTTCCAGTTGTTGTACCTGTCTAGTGAGGTACATACCAAATGAGACGTTGTATTCTATAATAGGTCTAATGAGGGATGAGTAGAGAGGGATTATGACCTCTTTCTTCCTGGATGAGAAACCTTTTGTAATGAGATGTGCCACATAGAAGGACTTTCTGACTACAGTGGCAATGTGGTTATCAAAGGAGAGGTTGTTGTCAACCTGTGTCCCCAGATCACTTATCGCACTTTCAGTGTTTAGTGGGCTACCGCCTATGTAGTTCATGGTCACCGAATTTTTCCCAAAGGGAATGACAATGCACTTTTTGACACTGAGCTTAAGGCCATGGTTCTGGCACCAGTTATTGGTGTCAGTGAGGCCTTTTTGTAGAATGTCTACATCAGTTGGAGAATCAATAATGGCTCCCAGTTTGCAATCATCTGCAAACTTGGTCAGCCAGAGTCCCTTTGTGCTGGCTTGAACTTCAGAGACATAGATGCCAAACAGGAGAGGACCTAGGACCGTTCCCTGTGGGACACCACTTGTAACTGGTTGGTAGTCAGATATGGAGTCCACTACTTCCACAGTGTGGGTTCTATCAGTGAGCCAATTGGTAACCCCAAATTATGACATTAGGGTCTATGCCTAGTTTGGTGAGTCTATCTATGATTCCTGGGTAAGGGATGGTGTTGAAGGCCTTGGCAAGATCTAGGTAGGCTGTGTGAACTACCTTGCCCTCATCTATATATATATATATATATATATATATATATATATATATATATATATATATATATATATATATATGTGTGTGTGTGTGTGTGTGTGACATGTGTGTGTATGTGTGTGTCTGCTTGTATGTATGTATGTGTATATATAAATATATGTGTGTGTAAATATTGGTTCTATGAGCTAGGCTGATGGTCAAGATCAACTATTTTATTGTTGACCCACTTTGGTTGACAGTGCAGATAGCTGACAGCTGCAATAAAGGATAATGTTTAGGGAAGAGGAATGTGCCACTTCTCTGGGGTGTTGTGCAGTCTTAGTGTTACTATATATAATTAGCATGGAGGTTCAAAGGGCTTGGCTCCTGAAAAAACCCTGTTTGTTTTTATGCATGTTCCAAGGAGTACCCTTGGAGCATGGGCAGAAGGTGTTGGTGTTTGGTGATTCGACTTTACTGTATTAATTTTAAGCACAGTGACAATGTCAACTCTGCTATTGCCACTAATTTCATATATGCCATTTGACTGGGAAAAAAAACTCTGAAACTCAAAATGTTGAAAACACAAAAATCTGCCTCCCCACACCTCCTGCTAATTATACACTCCAGCACCAGGATCTCACAACAGTGGCAAAAGAGCAAATTTCATTTTCATGATTTTATGTTTCCAGCATTTTGTGTTCCAATATTTTTTTTTCATCAAATGGCATGGAACCATAATATACACACACACACACACACACACATATATATATATATATATATATATATATATATATATATATATATATATATATATATATATATATATACACATATATATACGTATATAGAGATATATAGATATATGCGTCAGGGCCGGCAACTCTGCATGTAAAAATCTACTGCCAATCATTAGCAGACCGGAGTTCCGCTGTGGTGACCCCTAACCGGGAAAAGCCGAAAGACACAACACAACATATATATATATATATATATATATATATATATATATATATATATATATATATATATATATATATATATATATATATATACACACACACACACACACACACACACACACACACACACACACACACACACACACACACACACACACACACACACACACACACACACACACACACACACACACACACACACACACACACACACACACACACACACACACACACACACACACACACACACACATTTAAAGGTTTACTATCATCTTACTGCACCAACCAGAAGACTAAGATGATCAAACCACAACAATGAAATATTGAGAGAGACAATAATGAACTCCTGGACTTGTCCCCTGGGGACCCATTCTAGCAGTCATTTCTCAGTTCACCAAGGTAGGGAGGTTCAATGTTCTGTAGTTTTAGTCCTTTTGTGACACAATATTTCAATGTTTTAGAGCAATCACTTCAGGATTCTGAATGATGAACTTGTGGTCGGCAAAAAGATGCTAGTAAACCATGCATATATACATACTGGATGTCTTCCTTGTGTTTGTGTGGGTTTTCCCAGGGAGGTCTAGTTTCCTTCCACATTCCAAAGACATGCAAGAGGTGGATTGGACACTCTAAATTGGCTGTAGGTGTGTGTGTGTGAGTGGTATGGATGAACAACGACAGCAGGGTTATCCACCTGGCATTATGAACCTTAACTCCAGATGGTTGTCAGTGTTAAACTGACACCCCAACCCCATGTGGAAAAGGAGAAAAGGAACTGTGAATGAATGGATGGATATATGTATATATCTATCTATCTACATCTATATCTATCTATCTACATCTATATACTATCTATATGTGTGTGTGTACCTGCATTCACACACTCTCACACACTCACACATGATTTTATGTCACTTAATCAAAGAACACACAATTCAGACGACATTCACCAATGCAAAATACATTGAAGAATGGTATATTGAATGATGTCTTCTTTGAAGCAAACAGATGTACTTTTGTTTTCATGCATGAAGTCTGTAGACTATAAGGCCCTGTCAACATGCTTGATTTATATTCCAAACTCAGCTGCTACTGGAGGTGACTCATAGTGAAAAAGCACGCTGCAGGTATAACTCTGAAAAGCACATATTGGCCTCATCAGCTGTAAGAATCTTGAGATTAACTGTTTTTTTATTTGTGTATTAGTTTGCATATTTCTAGTTTAGGGCTAATCATAATTTAACTTTTTTTTTACCACAACCCTCTGAGGTTATACTCTGTTCAATTAGGACTTCCTTTATAGAGGAATATCTTGACCTCAGAGCTGAAAATTTATTTATTTCCCGTTTGATGACAGGAAAAGTTCACTGGGCCAAGCAGAGCCCATTGTCATTGGAGGCCCGGGGAGAAAAGCTCCAAAAGCAGTTAGAATATAATCTAAGTAAAGTATAGAATATACGGTATACAAAAGCATAAATATGCAATGTAAAATACTAATACAAAATCAGGGAGTATATGTTTAAAGAACACAAATATTAAAATAAAGGTAAAGTCAAAAATTATAATACAGGTAATATAATTAAAAGTACAAGTCATAAAGTGTTTTTACAAGGTTAGTGTTCTCAGTTAGAGCATCTTCTGTGTGTCGACATGCGTGAATGGGCATTCCTTCATTGAAGGTTGTGCGTTAGGCCCGGCAAGCCAGCACGTAAAAATCTACTGCCAATCATTAGTGGACCGGAGTTCTGCTGTGGCGTCCCCTAACCGGGAAAAGCCGAAAAACTCAAACAAGCAAACAAAGTGTTTGTTGTAACAATGTTAGTGAAGAGAGGTTTGAAAGAGACAGTGTAATTTAGATGGGAAGGGAGAAGGGAACCGTCCCAGCTTGAGGTAAAATAAGAATAGAGGTGAGATTTGAAATTAGAGTGGTCGTGAATAGAGCGGAGGGAGGGGGGATTTCATAGTTTAGCTAAGGAGTGGGGAAAGCAAAAATTGTAGAAATAAATGAGTAAGAAGAAATAGCCAATGAGCAGTTCAACATGAACACATGAATTATTTATGTATGTACATGCAGTTGTATGATTCCACTTATCACTTCATTGGTTGAGTCACCTCCAACCCTTAAAGTGACCCTATAAATAGCAGTTACCATCCACGGAGTTTACTAGGTACATAGAGAATGGAAGCAGGTTGCCAAGCTTTTTAGTATGACAGAAACACACACACACATACCTACACATGCAGAGACACACACAAAAACTGCATGCATACCTCCGGACAAGTTAGAATCATCATTCCAACTACTGTATATCTTTTGGAAGTGAGAGGAAGCTGGATTGCTTGGAAACAATTCATTCAAACACAGGCAGAATATTTAAACTCTTCACAGATGTCACCCCAACTGAGAACTGAACCCTAGAACCTTTGCTATAAGGCAACGCTGCTGCTCAGAGCACCACTGTGTAATTAGTAGTTTCATTATTGATTCCCTCTTACCTAACTGATCCAGCAGATGTCACTGTCAGACTGTGGCACTGCCATTAGCAACAGTCCTGCTATATGAGAGAAGCAAGCTCAACCCTCCCTTCACTCAAAAAGCACATGACAAATCATCATCATGTTGTCATAAGATGGCAGCAGCTAGAGTTATCAGGGAGACACCCTGGTCTCCAGTCATTATGTCATTATACAGGAACAGCCTTCCATGTTGTCTCCTAGTTCATCAGTTCTGAGCTGATTCAAGGTACATAGCAAGTCAGATAAGGGCACAAAATTGTCTACTGGCCAGCTAATTTCCTTTTGGGGAGCTACTGAACTCAAAAACTGTTCTAGACTACTCTTTCTAGGGTTGATTTAAACACTGAGCTGTAGAAAGCAGTTATCCATGAGCAGACATAGAAAAAAGAAAATGCTCTTTTTGTTTTAATGTTTTTCATCTACGCTGACATTTTGTGACTTATGAGCTCAAGACTTCTAGAACATCAGGCCTGTCTTTCAACAATTGCTTGCAAACCTAAAAAAAATTCTAACTGGATGTCAGTAGACTTTTTTCTTTGTATGGGTTCTTCAAATCTAAGCTCACGATGCTACTTCTAGACTGAAATATCTGTCTGTGTTAAGAAGACACCAAGCCCACCACACACCTTGTACCTTATTTGGTCTTTCCTTGTTCTTGTATCCTCCCCCACTTCCTCTGCTCTTACTCCTTTTTTTTTTAATTGCCACACTTCCCGTCACAACATCCTTACCTGTATTTGATGATCATGGAGTAACTGACTAGATCAAGATTGGGAAAGAGGTGCAATGTGTATTGTCACTCTAATTATTTAATTGATACAATGAATGCATAAAACAAAATGGTGGGTTAGATACATCAAAACCAGTAATCAAAACTACTAGGAGAAATATTAACAACCTTGTGATGTCTTACCACTGGACCGGTAATCAAGGACCCTTAATCCTCACCACTGACAACAGTGAGGGATGTACAATGAGCGGATGACAAGTACATCCACAGTATTTTCAGATGCAGCTCTCTGCATCATGTGCAATTTCCCATAAGAGCACACAGGGACCACAGTCAGTTTGGCCCTGGTTTCTCCCTCTTTCTCCAGATCCCCAGTAAAATTCCCCATTGGCACAGATATAGCTTTGAGATCTCAGCTGAGTGACCAAGCCAATACCTGCAACACCCTCTCTGTCCAACCAGTGCTTCATGTCCCTGCCCAAGTAGCTGACACACATACTCTGAGGTTTAATTTATCCACATACACACAGACATACAGAAACAGACACACAGACACACACACACACACACACACACACACACACACACACACACACACACACACACACACACACACACACACACACACACACACACACACACACACACACACACACACACACACACACACACACACACGGGAAAGGCTGGCACAGGTTTATAGGATCATATGAAGTTGCTAGGCTATCAGCCCTGTGCCACTTACAAGCATATCCAAGAATTTCGCCCATGTTCCAACAAGTCAGCACCCTATGCCACTGTCCAGCAGGGACACAGGTAGAATCCCAGGGGTGTATTTTCTGTTCCACATCCAGTTATCCAGGTTGTGCTTAAAAAAGTTTAATGAGGTACTCTGCTTTATGTGGAAAGGACATCTATTCCACAAAAGGGGGAGTCTCTGGGACAGAAATCTGTCCTGCCAACAAGTCCTATTGATGTCACAGACTATATTGAGGTTGCTCGTGTGGGTTACTTGAGTGGAGCTTGACTTGCGGATATGCAGCAGTCCATCAGGGTGGGGTCTGAGATTGCTTTGTATGCCAGCCAGAGGTCACCTCTGAGGAGTCTGTAGGAGATTCAGTAGAGGGACAGGGCTTTTAGCCTATCTGTGTAGGGTAGATGTTTGAGGCCCTGGATTCTACAGGTGAGGAACCTCTGTGGTATCTCCAGCTGCTGCATGTGTTTTGTGAGGTACATGCTGAAAGGGGCATTGTACTCAATAATGGGTCTTATAAAGGAAGAATACAAGGATGTTATGACCACCTTGTCCCTGGATGCGATATGCTTACTAATGAGTTGGGCCATGTAGAAGACTTTCCGTACAACTGAGACACTATGGTCATCAAAAATTAGTTTACTATCAACCTGGGTGCCCAATCCCCTCACAACTGATTGCATGCTTAGTGCCTTATTATCAATGTGATAATTTGTGGGGATGTCACTCTCCCCAAAAGGGATGATGATGCATTTTTTGGCATTGAGTTTGAGGCCATGTTCCTGGTACCAGTCATTTGTTTGGGTGAGTCCCTCTTGGAGGATGTCCACATCACTAGGGGAATTGATGACAGCACCCAGCTTGCAGTCATCTGCAAACTGTGTCAGCCATAGACCAATAGATTTGGCTTGCACCTCTGAGAAGTATATCCCAAACAGCAGAGCCCCCAAAACCGGGTTCTACAGTGAGCCAGTTTGCTACCCATCTGGTAACGTATAGATTGATGCCTAGCTGAGAGAGTTTATCTATTATACCTGAGTGGGGAATAGTATTGAAGGCCTTGGCCATGTCAAGGTAGGTGTTGTGCACCATCTTCCCATCGTCTATGGCCTTGATGACTGTCTCAAAGAAGCTAACTAAATTTAACAGGCATGACCTCCCCTTGACAAAACCAAATTGTGTGAGATCAAGTGTCTGGAGGCTGCCAGTGTCCTTGTTAATGAGGTCCATGATAATCCACTTCATGGTGCTCCGTGGACGCTCCATCTTTGTGCAAAGGGATGACAGTAGCTGTCCTCCACTCATCTGGGAAGAAGACACTGCTCAGGCTTTGGTTGAATAGGGTGCCTAATGGTGCTTCAAGTTCCTGCTTGAGTTCATGTATGATGCAGCCTGGGATGTTATCAGGTCCCATGGAGGCTGTATTTTTTGCTTTTGAGAGGGCAGTGATGACTTGCTTAGAGATAAGGGAAGGGGGCAGGTACTGAGGATGTCCTGTTTTACTGATGTGGGGTTGCCTCACTATAGCCCCTTCTGTCCAAACTATAAGGTAGTTTCCACTGCCACCAGTCACTCTTTATCAGCTACTTTAAGGCCCTTAACAAAGGGTATCCAATCTTACTGTGTGATGTTACTATTAATACAAACTGTATTTTAACCAAGAGCCAGGATATTAGGAGTAGCCCACAGTGTCACCAAATAAATATGCAAGTACTCTCAGAACTAAAATAGCTCTATAAAGATCAGCCACAATGTAAGGTTTAAATATATTTAATAATAAATAATAAAATACCAAGAAAATACTCAGTATATAATTACAGTGGCATCAGAGTTCAAAATCACAGGTAATATTTGAAACAGCATTGCAGGTAGTCTCAAATAAAGAACAACATCCAAATTATGTTTTTCTACATTCCTGACTATATCTAAGAGAATTATACTGTTCCCTAGACTTACTTACTCAGAGCAAGGCAAATGTGTGTGAATGGATCTTGTCAGGTCCAAGACAGAATACAGAATGCTGCCTCTCACTAAGAGTTCTCAAATTAATATCTCAAATATTACTGCTGGGATAACTTGCAGAATGACATCATTGCTTGTCATCTGATTCCTAATTTGCAGGCTCAAAACAACCATTGATCGCAGCTAGTAGCATTTAGAATCTACCTGTGAAAATACATAGACCTCAGATTTTTTTGGAAGATGGTGGAAGTCATAAAACAATTTACATTCCTCTACATTTAAAGACACAACAGAAAACTTCTCTAGTATAGACATTGTATCTCATGTTGTACTGAAACTGAAAGATAACATCTGTTTATGGCCTAGCCATAAAGTAATTTAATTTCAGCTGTTTTTCTGAAGTTAACCTCCTGTGTTCCAGTCTCCACTGTTAAAATATACTTTTAAACAGTTACAATAGTGCACGTACATTTCTATTCTATTCCAGTAGGGTACACTGTAGAAACATTTTAAACAGCACTTTGTAAAATACCTCTTTAGCACACATGTCTGTACAAACCATCTTATATGACATGCAGTTCTAATACATTTGTAACACAAACATCTTATATAAATCATGTTTATATTCACAAATGACATATAATTATTTACAAAATTCCAGATAACTGGGCTGGCAGTATATCCTTTTGTGACAAACTTCAGATATATTGATGATGCTATTCTGATGGCTGAAAGTGAGGGGGAGCTGAATATTGTATTGATGAAAGTAAAGGAGAAAGTTCAAAGCTGACTTATTTCTCAACATAAAAAATAAGATTATGTCATCTAGCCCTGTCAATTTTTTGAAAAGAAATGGAAATGAAGTGGAAGCAGTGGCATATTTTATTTCTCTAAGATCACCTATCTCTGCCAATGGTGTTTGTAGCCATTAATATAAAATATGTTTGTTTCTTGGGAGGAAAGCTGTAGCAAAATTTGGATAAGATATTAATGAACAGACAGTAATTTGTCAACAAGGTCTAAATAGTCAAAGCTATTGTTTTCCCAGTAATAACATATGGCTGTTAGAAACAGGCTATAAGGTTGAGCACTGGAAAATTAAAGCTTTTGACATGTAAACTTAAAGAAAGTTTTTGAGAAATCTATGGTTTTCAAGAAGATCAAACCAGTTAAAGAAATAAACCCAGACTGTTTAATGGAATATCTGACAGCAAAGCTAAAATTCATATACTTTGGCCACATAATTTGGAGACATGATTCACAAGACAAGCCCTTTATATTGTAAAATATTAAATGCAAAGGAAGAGGGGTGCCAGAAGCTACGAAGGACAGGCAGCATTAGCGAAGTAATGCATATGAATTTTCAAGAACTCAAGGAAGCAGTTGTTGGCACAGGTCTGATGGTCTAAAAAGCTTGAGCTGACAAATCACAAAATCATACTAGATGAAGTAATTAAAACAAAAAAAAAAATTTCTTCCACTCCTTTCTCATTATACTATCTCCTGATGTATTTACCTCTTCATCTCTTTCTTTTCTGCCTTTCTTTTCCACTTTATATCTACTCCTTATATCTCTTACTGCTGTTTCAGTGACTACTGGCTCCTTCTTTTATGTCTTTATAAAAGCTCATCTGCTGTACCTTACTGAGTTGTTCAAATACATGTGCAAATGCACACTAAATACAGTGAATTCACAATAGAAATTGAGTTCTGGCAAATGCCAAATGTGTGTTTTCAACATGGCAGTATTTATACATCTTGATACACCTCTAATTGCTGCCTTGTATGAAATGCTAAAATCTTGGCTTAAACTTATACACGACAATTTCCTGCAACATGTATTGCCTCTTGTAAAGGCCAATGAAACTGCCTCTTTGTATTGTGCTTAGGATAATTATAGTATAAATTAGGTTGTTTTTTTTTTCAATTCCTGTGTTATACTACATGTGTGGCTTGTGTATTAGGTAAAAATAACAATGTCATGTTCTCTGTACTCTCCTGCTGTTACATTACACTGCAATTTGTAACTTATTCATGAATTATCTGGAACTTTCCTTTTGATGGGCCTACTCTGAAATTGAGCACAACCAAGTTGTACAAACTAGTAATCAAAACATCAGTAAGTAAGCAAGCAAATCAATACATACATATGTACATATGTAAAGTAAAATAAAATAAAGATCATTTCCACTTATAATACTGGTCTTAGTAAAAGTATTTACATAAGTAAATAGATTTTCTCTCTTGATGTAATAATTTTTTCTAGAAACACTGACAATGATATCCTTTGCAGACCTTTGGATGATACAAATGAATTCCTCAAGATTCACAAACATAGCAGTAGGTAGAAATGATAACCAAAGTATATAACAGGATCTTGATGTCATCCTATAAATAAAGTAATGACAATATGCAGAAGACGCTTCATGAAAGTACCCCCAGAGAAGCCACAGAGATGCCTTAATTGTCTGTATCTTGTGCTGAATGTTACTGTTTTCTCCTGAAATGAGTGGATGTAATGGAAATAAACAATAATAATTGGTCTGTTCTGTCATGGAATTCTCGGATATGTCATTTACTAGGCTGTAGGCAGGCTGATTTTTATGTATTAATCACATCAAGAAAGTATCCTACAGTATTGCCCCCAAGCAGCAGCCTCATTTACTGAGAGATGTAGCCATAATGGCTAAAATGAAGGTGCCATGATGTGTACTTTAGGAATCCATCAGGAGTTGCATCAGCAGTATGTGCTGGGCCAAAGCTGGTTCCCAGCTAAGCTCAGATAGGATTCAGTAGGAAGCTTTCACCATTTCCTCTGGTTTTTATTTGTTTAGAGAGAGCATGGACACCACAATGTTCTAATTCTCTCTCTGTCTGTCCTGCAGCACAGTTTCTTAACTGCTGCATATAGCCTCCATTTGATGCCACTGCAGTGTAATGGCTGCTTCATCTGATTTCCGTTAAGGGCCTCTGTAATGATGGCATGTGGCCACCAACTTGGAAGGAAATTGACTGACTTTGCTCACCACCAACAAAAAGAGATGATCTTGCCATCCAAAACAGTGTTGATAAATGCTGCATCACAGCTGAATTTGAACTACTTCCTGCCATCCTTGTCAACATGGAGCACTGCAGTGTATGTGCTATGACTATGGCATGCTGACTGTTGCTGAGCTCGAGATGAAAGGCCATGAGGGACTCATTAATTGTGACAGAAAGCTCTTTAAGTTGCTGGGTGAGCTTTTTCTTAACAGTAAGACTAATGTTGCAAGCAAGCATACTCCTTACAGTAGGAGGTAAAATGCTTGTCTTATTATATGACCATCAGACGATATCTGATCTTGCCCTGAACCAAAGATTAATACCACATCTAGCAGGTTCATAACAGTGCGGATTCTCTTTTACTGTCCACCCAAATACAAGCATTGCTTGCAAAAAAATATCATTGTCTTTCTTGTTTTAGTAGCAGGGACATGCTGGGTTGGGTCAGGAGCAATATAGCTTCTGAGTCTCTATACAATATTTCAAGGTTTCGTAACTCTAGTGGTTTAATTTCGCCAAGTCATTTGGGTTTCTAATATCACAATGGGAATGGAACACATTCCTAAGTCAAAGTATAATTAAAGTTCATGAAATTAGTATTGTTTCAATCTTTGATGTTAGTCAGAAGTGTTCTTTGCATCATCCACAATGTGCCCAGAACTGACTCCTTCTGCAATTCATATTGTGTTACATGTATCGTATCCAAGTAAGATTGTATTTTTTTTTTTAATAAGACCCATTGCTCCTACTGCTATTGGAACTCTCTGGGTATGCTTATTCCACATTAACCCTGATTCTGCCTGTAAATCTTGGTATTTTATGACTTTGTGTCTTTCTGTACATAAGGCATTATAGTCACTGTGTATAGCAATTTCAATGATCAATGCTACTTTTGTCCTCGTTTCATGGACTACTATTATCTGTTTTCCTCACATCTGATTTTTGAACTATTGTTAATGGGTGATTCCATGAGATATAAACTTCATAATTTTCTACAATGCTTTGTGGCTCGTGTTTTAAGTGTTTCTCAGCTACTTCAATATTATAGTGTTTGTACAATCCCAAGTGCAACAGTCTTGCCACAATATTATGTCTTTTAATATTCAGTCCTTCTGCCATGAGTGTATCACACCTAGAAATAAGATGAGCAACTGTTTCCAATTATAGGTTCATAGGTAGGTACTAGGCTATTGGCCCAAGGGCCTAAGTAAGCCTAGCCAACAAGGTTTCCTGGCTTACGCCACCCAAGAAAGTTATTTTCCTGTGCCACTGTCGAGCAGAGACACAGAAGTGATCCCCGGGGTGTATTTCCTATTTCCCATCCACTCATCAAGATTTTTCTTGAAGAGTGCTAATAAAGAACTTTGCTTGACATAGATGGATAGCTTGTTCCAGAGTATGGAAAGTCTCTAGGACAGGAATCTATCCCTCCAGCATGTCCTGTTTATTGTGGTGGCAAGGTTTAGGTCCCTAGAGCATGTAGCTTGGAGGGATTGGGATTTCTTTAGGTGTAGCATGTCCAACAGCTCTGGGTTTGACATAGCTTTATAGGTTAGGCACAGATCACCTCGGAGTAGGCTATTTGCTACAGAGTAAAGCTGGAGTTTTTTGAGATGCTCAGTGTAGGGCATCTGTTTGAGGCCAGTAATCCTCTTTGTGAGGTACTTCTGTGGCCTTTCCAGCTGCTGCAGATGTCTTGTGAGGTACATTCCAAAAGGGGTGTTCTACTCTATAATGGGTCTAATGAGTGTTGAGTAGAGGGGAGCAATGACCTCTTTTTTCCTGGATGAGAACCCTTTTGTGATGAGGTGTGCCACATAGAAGGATTTCCTGACTACTATGTCGATGTGATTATCAAAGGAGAGACTACTGTCCACCTGGGTCCCAAGATCTCTTATCACACATTTGGCATTAAGTAGACTGCTGCCTATGTGGTAGTTTATGGGTACAGAGTTTTTACCAAAGGGGATGACAATGCACTTTTTCGCATTGAGCTTGAGGCCATAGCTCTGATACCAGGCATCTGTCTCAGTGAGGCCCTGCTGTAGGATGTCTACATCATTTGGGGACTCGATTATGGCTCCTAGTTTGCAGTCATCTGTGAACTTTGTTAGCCAAAGGCCTTCTGTGTTAGCTTGTACTTCAGAGAAGTAGATACCAAACAGGAGAGGTCCCTGGACTGAACCCTGTGGTACTCCACTTGTCACTGGTTTGAAGTCAGATTTGGAGGCTGCAACTTTTACAGTGTGGGTTCTGTCACTGAACCAGTTGGCAACCCATCTTGTGACATAGGATTTATACCTAGTTTATTGAGTTTAGCTATAATTCCAGAATGGAGGATGGTGTTGAAAGCCTTGGCAACATCAGGATAGGCTGTGTGTACCACCTTACCCTCATCTACGTCTTTGGTGACTGCCTCAAAGAAGTCGATCAGATTCAGGAGGCATGCTCTGCCTTTCACAAACCCGAACTGGGTGGAGTCCAGAGTTTGGAGGTTACCAATGTCTTTGTTTACGAGTTCCATGATGATACATGCATTCCATGGCCTTACAGGCCAGGATCGTCAGGCTAATAGGGCGATAGTTCCTGGAATCAGTGGTGGCTCCCCCTTTGTGGACTGGGATAACTGTTGCTGTGAGCCACTCAATGGGCACAAAGCCTGACATGTTTTACAAAACCTGCATTAGTCTGTTTCTTCCACATGTTCAATAGTCTTCATAAACCAATGTGTACGTAGTCCACAATCCTGGGCCATCAGTATTAATCTTTTGTCTTTTGGTTTAAATTCATCTCTCCTTAAACATTCATGCATTCAGTCCTGATCAGCATGAGTTTGTTCCAAGAGTTTTCTGTAGTTGCAACTATATTTATGCATTTTCCACATTTCTTACCTTCTCATCTGATCCTGCCCCTTATATTTTCTTTGTTTTTTGGTACATTCAGTTGCTTCCTGATTTTTATCTACCTCTGGTTTTATTTCCATTGCTGCTTGACACTGATATGCTTCTGCTAAACTAAGCAGGGAAGTCATCTTAGACTTATTCTGCTCAAGTTTTAAAACTTTCACTACATTCGGGTCTTTTGAAGTCAACAGATATGTATGCAATCCCATGATTGCAGATCTATACATGTAATCAATTTCTAAGAGGCCCATACCTCCTACAGAACAGGAAATATATAGTCTTGGTATGCACTGATTTTTATAAATCATTTGATAAACATTAAGCATCCTTGTTTTCCTGTCCAACTGATCCAATACCTTTTGGGGACAGTCAATCACTCCAAAACTGTAAATTAAGACATGAAGAGGAAATTGATTTATGGCTTGGACTTTGTTCCTAGATGTCAGAGCTGTTTTCAATATTAATTTTAGTCTACTAAAATATTCCTTAGTAAGTTTATTTGTTCATGTTTTATTGTTGCTCCTTCATCAATTCACAAATATTATGCACTCCCTTTTCCTCAAGTTCTTTTATATCACATTCTTGTCCCAGACTGATATTTTCTTGCTGCTGTAGCTTTCCCACTTTAAAGGTTGCTTTCCATATTTATCGACACCATATGATATTTTTATATTAACTAAGAACGTTTTGACCACTTGCAGTTGTGCTTTCATTAACACACACACACTACACATTGTATTTCCTCATCTGATGAGCTATAGTTTTAAAATCATCAGAAAAAGAAGATAAGAAGTCTTTATACTTTGTTTTTGGGAGCCAAATTGTAGCCATGACCTTATCTGTTAAGTAGACAGCTTAATGGGTTAAGGGCAAGATAAAAGAGCAGCAGTGACAGTCACCCTGGAATATCCTCCATTTGAATTTTTATCCCTGGAGTAATAATTTGCCCTTTATCATGGCTTAACTGCAAAGTGGATTGCCACTGTATCATGGTCGCTGTAATGTAATTGATCAGTGCATTGTGTATCTTACACATTTGTAAGCAATCTTTTATCCATGAATGTGGGATGCTGTCAAATGATTTTTTTGTAGACTATCCATACTTAGTTTCTTGCCCTTTTTACAGTTCTTCATTATGACTACATATAACAAAATATCCATTGTTCCATGTGACTTTTTTTGTTACCCTATTGTTTGATGGCCATGATTGAGTTTTCTTCTAAATGTCTATAAACTCTGTCAAGTTGTTACATCATCGGAATGCAAGTGATTGGTCGATAATTTTTAGGATAGCTTGTAGGTTCGCTCTTAAGGAACAGTATTGTTTTTTCTGTTGTTAACCAGGCTGGCCTCTGTTCGGAGTGAGCAAATAAATAGTTCTTACCCATGGCTAAATCATCATGTAAAAATGTTAACACTTTTAGTCAGAAGTTAAGTACTGCATCTGGACCTGGGGTTTTCAAATTAGGAGCTTTTCTTGATTTTGTTTCAATTTCTCTGGCCATTACTTTATCCCATTGCATATCATGTACATTTACACTTCTTTTTTTTTTTTACCTCTTCTATCCATTTATTGTCTTTGTAATGTTCCACAGGATCTTCATATATATTGGGTCATCATAAATATTTGATTCTGGCGGTGGGAAAGCTAATACGATTGCACAGATCATGAACTGATTTAACAGAAATCATAGATATTTTGACACGGAAGGATCTCAATGAGATTGTGCAAATATAATACTAGACTAAAAAGGATACTCTGTCACAATTTAAGTTTTTGCTGCACACACACAGATGCATATGCACACTTGCACACATGCACTCACATTGTTAGTTTTAATGATGTTGACTAAAAGTACAATGTCAATACTCCAGTTTTCTATTACTGTGATGCCACGTTGTAGATCTGCACCAGCTGTATTAAGGTTAGAAGAAGGGAATGACAGTACCACATCATCTGTACAATGAATAGTGTTGTCCCTATAACAAGTGTGCCACATGGGATAAGTACAGACTAGACTAATTAGTTAACTGACGCCTTATCCCTTCAGTGCACTAGACATGACCAGGATGTGCTGACATATAAAAAACTGCCAGTAAGTACAAAATTGTTTCATCCACCAGAAGTACAACTGTCAACACAAAAACCCTCAGCTACTTTATATTCAGCAATTTAGTACCTAAATTCACATGATGCAACTGGCTTTCATACTGAGGAGCACAACTCTGTAAGTACAAGTGACAACCTAGTAGCTAATTGTTAACCCTTGTACCATCAACTAGTGAAAAAGCATGAATTAAAGATCTATAACCATAGATTTGCACTTTCTATTATCTCTGCAGCCATCTTGGTGGATTTGGGCATCCTGAGGCAATGCAGCAATTGTGTCATGCTTAATCTGATATGTTATGTGAGAATGTAGTTACACAATATCACTGGATACAACCCCTCACTTACCAATACAAACAACACCAAACAGGCTGTCATTAACACACACGCACTACACATAGTATGGACCAGTAGCATACACCATATATGCTGAGGCACTTAAATGTAATTTTCAAAAACTTCAAAGGCCTCCAAGACATATAACATAAAACAAATATCCTTAGCAACCTGTAGAACATTCTGCTAAGACAATGTGCACCAAGACACATATCAGCATCATCACAAAGTGTATCGACCTATAAACCCATAAGGCAAACCACCACACAACACAATTCTTTAGTCATTGCGGATTCTCTTTTGAGTCAGACAGACCAACAGATGTCTCACTCACCAGGCTGAGCAAGGAGAGAGTTATGGTCAGCTTCCTGTCAGGGAACTCTATTATAGTCAATGTAGGTGTGAGTGATATGAGACACACCTTCTGGGTCTATATAAACAAGATAGAGCTCCTGGACTATGCATCCCCCAGGCCAGAATGAGCCTGGCATTGACCAGCCTTCTACCTTTCTCAGGTATGAGGCCACAACACTAACAGAAGATAATTGTCTTCAATAATTGGCTTAGATTTAGGTGTCCCTTCAAGGGGGTACAATATTTGTCTGCCTGGGAGGATATGGTAGACAGATCAAGCTGCTTTTCCAGGGATGGTCTACATCTGTTCCCCCTAGGTTTTGAATATTGGCTAAAACCTTGTCCACCCCCAGAGTCCCTTTTTCAGGCAGTGCCAACCTAATAAACTTACTGACATGGCTACACTGACTTAGAATAATCTAAAAGTGCCCAATGCCAGGAGTCATAACAGGAAACTCCACTCCCTACAAGTTCTCTTCATCCTAGAGAATATTGACATCTGTGCAGTTACTGAGGCTTTGTTTAAAGGCACAGAAAGGACCAAAGCAGTACAAGGTTATAATAACTTCAACATATTTAGACCAGTTACTGCACAGGCAGTGTCTTAAAGTGGAGGAGTCTTAATTTACACCAAACACCAACACGATTCAAGGTTGGTAAAACAATATGACATATTTGAGCTTCTCCACATCTGGCATACTATAAGTAAAGTCCCATACCATAGCCTTGCAACCTATAGATCCTTCTCCATGACCTATGAAGCCTATAATAACACTTACTTGAAGGAATGGGAAATACTCCTCATTCAGCACAGCACAATATTCAGGGATAACTAACTACCCCAGTATTAACCGGGAATCATCATACACAACCTCAAACATGCATGCCCAGAGATTCCTGGACGTTGTTAACAGAAAAGGGTTTGGGGTTGATGTAATTGTTAATGTGTTTACCTCACAGCCACAAGGTACAATGTTTGAGTCTCACCTTTGATAGAAATTGGCAAGACTTATAATGGCCCACAAGGGCAGCTAGCCTAGTGCTTAGCTATCAACCTATAAGCACCCTGGGACAGCTAGTCTGCATGCCCACCAGGGGTGCAAACATCCTTGAAATGGTCCTCACAAACATGTGAGAATAATGCACTTCCCCTAGTGTAAAGTTTGTATTGGTCAGGTCAGACCAGAAAACCATTTCTTTTGAAATAAATATTAAGTCTGGGACCTCAGCTAACCTCAGAACATTTCAAAAATATTCCAAGAGCTAACTACCTCCTACTAAATGGCAGTCTAACAAAATTCTAAGCGCCCCTCAAACCTTGAGTACACAACTGCTTATGCAGAATTGTTAACAGAAACCCAGCAAATCATGCAAATAGCTGCACAGAGACAGCTATACCTACCAGAAATATGCAAAGAGCTGCCCAGCAAGGTAAAAACTCTCTCATCAATCTAAAAAATCAAATCAAGGGACTATTCAAGTCCACCAAAGCCAAATGTGAGATAAACATAGCCTTTCCAAGCTAAGGACAACCACAAGGCTTTCTTCAGTTATGTCTACAACCTTAAAAGCAACAACCAACGATGTGCCAAAGTAGTGGTGAAGGGAACTACCAATACATAGCCAAAGGATATGTCAAATCTGCTGGCTGATGAATTTAGCTCTAATTATATCCCCCTGTTCCCCCAGTCATCTCTCAGGAAATGTCTTCCCCACAATATTTCTCCTCCAACAACCACAAAGGAGCAGGTCTGCACAGCGATACCTAGGGCCAAGAACACTGCTTCTCTGGGTCCTGGTAATATCACAGGATCATAAATATCCATTCTAAGGACCTTAACCTTGCTTGCAGCATAAACAGAACATGTTGCAGGGACAGGTTTATACGTCAAAGATTACTCCTTATCTGGAAAAGACATTCCATCCATGCAAAGCAAAGCTTATCCCTAACCCTATTCAAATGTAACTTTGAACAATGAATGGGAAGTAACAAATTTAACCCTGATTTTTCATCTATGTCCTTAATGGACAGGGGCAGCCTGAGAAAACTTGATTTGTAGAAGCCTATATGATAATTATAAAGTTCCTTGGAGTATTGACATATGAGATAGGCTTGGCCAGTCTTAAAAATTACTTCTGGTCCAAAAGTCTAGTAACCTCCTGTGATCCTACGACCCTATTAGCTTGTCATACTTCACACTGTAGTATTCTTGTGGAGAAAGATAGTGCTAATTACATGGTCTACTGTGTAGGGTCTTGCGTCGAAGTGTGGTGCTGAGTTATGTGAATATCATTTCTGTGATAAAAAACAGTCACATATGACATCTGCACAAACCTGCTAGATATTCTTAAAGCTACAAAAGTCCTCACACCCCCCAAATAGGTGTATTCACCACTTACATACCATAACTCTGAGGCATTTCTCACATGCATTACAACTCTGGTTCTTGATTCTTACACAGCTTAAGAAGCTATGGCTGTTTTGACATATTTCTTGCCTAGACAACATTTATATTATTATATAATGCATTAATTTTTCAGTATCAATATAAAATTGCCCATTTGAGCCTTAAACCTTCATTAGTTATTGTTGATGTGGTTTTGACAAGGTTTAAATTTCATTAAGTCTTCAATAAGATTATACTTCACAGCATATTATACAAATGTAAAAGAATATGTGCTTTGTGATTTTAAATCTCTTCATGAGAATTATCACTTTTGTTAATTAAGAATAGGTTCATAGGTTGGTACTAGGCTATCAGCTCTAGGGCCTATACAAGCCTAGCCATAACAATTCCCTGGCTATTTCTTCCCACACTATTCACTCCCCTTTCTTTTCTCCTTATATTTATTTTGTACATCATCTTTTCATTTTGACAAAGGTTTTTGCTGTATTGTATAAGTTTACATGCCTTAACTTCTAGGTGTGGTACATATATCCTGCAGTAATAACCACTGAAATGAATTTGTAGATATCTGAAAGTATATAATATTTTAATTCTGCAGTATGGATTTTTTCTTTATAGTGCATTGGATATATCACATAGGCATTATTTTCTTCCTGCTTAATCTGAGAGACTTCATTAATTTGTCCATGGATAAATTACACCCCTGGACTGCCACTTTGTTAAACTGATAAGTATTTATTGTCTCCTCTTGCTGTCTTTATAAAGTATCACATAAAATTACTGTTGTCGTCAACCTGCATGCTGGTATTTTTAGTATTATAATACATATTTCTTGTAACTATCCCTGGCAAGTGATTCGTATAGTATAGGGCACAGGTATCTATATGTATTTGCTTATTGGTTTTATACTGTTACAGGAATACTTTCTCTGAGTATTTCAGAAAATACACTGTATTTAGTATTGTACCATATATGTCTAACTGTGAGGCATTAATTGCTGTCTAGAACTGTTAGTAGTGACAAAGTTAAGTGTTTTGTAGCATACATATTTCTGGGTTAAACTGTTCCACTCAGAAAAATATTGGTTAAACTGTTGTTTACCTACTAGCAAATTTGTTCAATGTCCTGTACTTTCCACACACACACCCTAAAGCCCTCACAAAGGTGTTTCTTAATCATTTGCCCAAGGACCTCAGGGAACAGTGCTGAAGGCATACCTCTCCACTGTAGAGATTTTCGCAGACTGTCCAGATTTTTGCTTCATATTTTTCATCTATTCCTCATAAAATTTGTGATTTTCTGGCAAATCACTGGAATGATCTTTATACTGAAGTCACTAAATAATGATATATATTTGTGTTTCAGACTTCATATCCTTCAGAAAAATGCATGCAAACACAAATTCTGTTATTCTAGCAACTTTCTAAGTTTATAAGAGCAATATTTAAAATCTGTCCATATTTTTGGGCCTTTGTCCTCTCCATTCTGTCAGACTTTGTCCTGATTTTTTGTGCTGAGGTTGAGAGGTATAGCTAAAGGTAGTAGCATTTTTGTGCATATTTTCCTAACCTCTACACCTCTGTCCAATATTAAGCATAGTTTAAGTTTAATTTTTCTCCCTTCCTCTGCTACCTATGTCTTACTCCACCTATTTCTTCTTTCAGCTGTTGACAGCAAAACTAAACATTTATATAGTGCATCACCATCTACCTTCTTGAAAACTTTGCAAATTTAGTCAGTGAAACCATTCATTTACAACCAATCCCACAGAAAAGAACACTTAAAGTATGATTAATGTTCAACTCATAGTCATAAGTTACTGATATCAGTTTAATGTAACTAGCTATCTTAAAATGTGCACACCAGTATAGAACACCAGCTCCTTCCACTAAAAATAAATCAATACTTTTCTTCCACCCAGTAGTTATTTAGGTAACAGCAGCACATTCTGCAAATAAATATGAGGACAATGTATTGCATAACTACTTCACTTCTAACAGTAACATATTATACTAGGTGGAAAGTCAACAACAATGAAGTTGTATTACAGTCACTGAAAAAAGAAAAAAAAGTGTGTACAAGTCAGTCTCCTAACTTAAATCAAGCTTAGCAAGACAATTTACCTCAATAAACTGGATAACACAGTACTGCCTACTGCTATTTTATTTACTGTCAGAAACATGGGTACAAAATACACTTTGCTTGTGCTAGATTAATCTCTGTAATATTGTCTTAACAAATTCACCCACCTTCTAAATGCAGCTCCGCTGATTGTTTCTCTTTGAGACTACAATACTCTGTGTGTTTTCTCTACTCCATTCCACTCTCACTTCACTCATTTCTCTTATCAAACCCCCAATTTCCACCCACCCCCACTATACCTACATTTATAATTTCCAAACCATGCCCACTTCTCAAAACACAATTAACCAGTAACATCCTCTAGATACACCACTCCTATCCTTCATCACTGTTAAGAACTCTATACTGTCTAATACTCTTGCAACCTTCAATAATACATCCTAACTACCCTAAACATGCAATACAGAATAACCTAGCAATCCTACCCTATAACAAACTACTGCCACTATCATGTGGCATATGCCATATCTAATATTCCTTTCAAAAGCAAAACATTCTTTTGCAATCATCGTAACGCTACTCATCCTTCTCACTCACACACATCACAATCTTAAAATCACAATTATATCCACCCAGTTTCTTTCCCATAAATCCACAACCACAATAGTCCTCTAAAACACAACATCTTTAACCATATCTCCTGAACTATATGCATACTCACTACTAAATATACACACCTTTAAACACTTAAAACTCAGTAAGTCATCATTCTCTACCTACAATACCTACCTACATACACATAAAAAGGCTAGATTTTTCTACACATACCTCCATACCATAACTAAGCCGGTCCAAAGTGGGGACATCCACCCCAACCCTGGTCCAAGCATCGACATACATTCAGAACCAACCACACCCCTTCAGAATGACACAAATGCTTTTCCAAACTACAGCTCAGTTCATAACCTATTTCTCCTAAACATACATTTTCAATGATCTACACATAATTGTCTCACAATATAACCCCAACATACTTATAGTTACTGAAACTTGGCTTAAGCCAGAAATAACTAGTAACAAAATACTTCCCCTGGATAAAACTAATCAGGTCACAGAGACTAACAAAAAGTAGACATGGAGTGGAAAGAATTTTTAAAAACACCCTAAAAGAAATCCAGTATCCTCAAACTACATTTCAAAATGCTGAAATTGTTATTACCTGACTCAGACTTTTTCTTCTTCTTCTTCTTCTTTCGGCTGCTCCCATTAAGGGTTGCCACAGCAGATCAACTGTTTCCATTTCTTCCTGTCCTCTGCATCTTGCTCTGTCACACCAACCACCTGCATGCCCTCTCTCACCACATCCATAAACCTTATCTTAGGCCTTCCTCTTTACTTGTTACCTGGCAGCTTCATCCTTAGCATCTTTTTCCCAATATACTCTGCATCCCTCCTCAGCACATGTCCAAACCAATGTAATCTTTTGTTTCCAAACCTTCCAACCCGGGCTGACCCTCTAATATACTTATGCCTAATCCTGTACACAGGGGCCATGGGATTTTTGCAGGGGTGCAAACCCAGAGCCCCACCCACATAGCTCACCCCGCCCCTGCCAACACAGCCCCGCCCAAGTCCACCCACCCCAAGCCCCGCCCACACAGCCATTCCAGTGTCCCATTACTTGGCTATTTCTCCCCATTTACTGTAGACACTGTTCAAATCTGTGTGCATACTGTTTATGCTTTAGTTCTACAATGATTACAGGCAGTTGGATTTAATTTACAACTTTTATTTCAAACATTATAGCCCAAACACTGAGACATTTACTAAACCTAAACAAAGCAATAGTCTTACAATGAAAACAGACTTGGCATTAAAGCTTCTCTACTTTTGAAACTCACATTCAATGAAACAGCATTGAAACCCACATTCAAAGAAAATGCATCTGGCCAGTGGCAGGCTATTTACCTTTAAACTGTTTTCAAGCAATAGGCATTTACAACTTTTATTTCAAACATTATAGCCCAAACACCAAGACATTTACTAAACCTAAACAAAGGTCTTACAATGAAAACAGACTTGGCATTAAAGCTTCTCTACTTTTGAAACTCACATTCAATGAAACAGCATTGAAACCCACATTCAAAGAAAATGCATCTGGCCAGTGGCAGGTTATTTACCTTTGAAGTGTTTTCAAGCAATAGGCTCCTTGCACACCGTTAGGGCCATGCAAAAGTTATTTGATTTACCTGATTGTATTAATTATAATATATAATTGAATTATATCCCTTGTATTATACAGCAGCACTTGTTTGAGTGACTCTGCTGAAGTAAAAGTAATCTGAATAATTCCACATTAAAGATATCTGAAACTAATGAAGATGTTGTTGCTAGAAAACTGTATATTTCAGTGTTTCATCTACAAATTCAGTGCCTGTTGCCGTCAAAGAATAAATTGCCTATGTTAAATTTAAAAAATGGTAAGCTTGTATATTGCAATAGAAAATGGATGACAAGCTGAACAACAGGTTCATAGTTATTAGGCATCTCATCCAAAGGAGGACATCCTGAGGACTGCAGCATACAAATGTATATGCTGTAGGAATAGAACCTCAAGCCTTTACATTAAGATGCAAGTATTCTACTTGTGGTGCTACTAACATAGCTTTAAAACTTTATACCACAATAGAGATACCATTTGCTAAACAAAACAGTTGCACATTGTAAATAGACTTGGCATGAGCAGCAGTGAACTTAGCTTCCCTTACAGTTCCTTGAAAATGCACTTGAAAATTCCACCTGTTAACTCCTAACTTGGGCATTTCACTTTCTCACAAACATACCACACCCTCAAGGCCTCAACCTTAGTGCAAGAAATCTGGACAAAGCCTAAAAATAAATAGGGACAGATTATAAATATGGCTCTCAGAAACTTAGAAAATTGCAAGAGTAACAGGATTTGTGTAAGTATGCATTTTCTAAATGACATGACATCTAAAACTGAAATGTCTCATTTAGCAACTTCAATCCTTTTTAGGAGGAATATGGGGCAAAAATCTGGACAGCTGAGTGGTATGCTACCTCCCTCTTATACACACACCAAATAATTCTGGTCAGACAAATTAGTTCTGGGAAGGTTGCACTGAGCGGCACCGTGCTTGAGCTGAAGTGGGTGAAATCCTGGTAGCCAGTGATAACTGATCTGTAGCTCAGCAATGTGGAGCATTAAAGCATTTTTAGCAGAGCATTGTTTCATCACTACCTATTGTGTTTGCACATAAGCTGTAGTTATTTTAAACATTTGCCTTTTTTGATTACTACAGAGTACATTTACCCACCAGAGCTATTGTGTTTTGACTTCAGTGTGGAGCTAGTTGTTGCAGGGCTTGGCTTTTAAGTAAGGTAGCAATGCTTATTTACCATATACCATTAAAGCCACCCTGACCCAACTACAAGTGTACTAACACACAGACACTGCTATAAGACACTGGTCTGCAATAAAATGTAATGAGCTTCTGAAAATACTGTAATCCTGTCCTTTTATTACAATGAATATAAAATACTTCGAAATAAGGTAAAAAAGCTCATAATCTTCGACCGACAAAACTACTTTTCCACACTTCAAAATAATAAAATCAAACCCTCAGAAATTTTGGAAAGGTATCTCTACTCTACTTAACCCCAGCAAACCAGATACCCCTACCCCAGACCCAAATGCTCCTGACCAAGACTTGGCTACCCAATTTAACTCTTTTCATTGAATCCATTTCCAAATTAACGTCATCTTTCTCTAACACCACTACATTCTCCAAAACTCCCTTACCATCCCCAACCATCTCTCTACCCGACTCTGCTACTACTTCCTCATTCCCATCTACTAACTCCCATCCCTCCACTCCTCCTACTCCTACTACTTCATCAGCTTCATCTGCCCTAATTCGCCCTCTTCACACTCCTTTTTTCTCATTTAAACCTATACCCACTTCTACTATAAAGCAATTCCTTATGAAACTGAAGCCATGCACCAATGCTCCTGATAACATCCCTTCTTACTTAGCAAAGCTGCTGAAGCAATGCAGCACCCTATTAGCATTTTAATCAACAGCTCTATCCAGAATGTATAGTACCCCAAGTCTGGAAAAGGGCCTTTATCACACCTCTACATAAAGGTGGCAACAACAACAATGTTACTAATTTCCGCCCCATCGCTATTCTGTCCCCCATCTCTAAACTCCTAGAAAAGTGTATCCAACTACAACTCCTTCCCACATTGCTTAGATAATCATCTACTAACTCCCACACATGGATTCAGACCACATCATAGCACTATGACCGCCCTCCTCTCCTTCCTTGAAACTGTAAATAAAGCCCGTGACTCTGGCCAAATTGTTTCTACCCTACTACTCGACCTCTCTAAGGCCTTTGACACTCTCTCACAGCCTGCTACTAACTAAACTTTCTAAACTTAACCCTATCTCCCCTCCTCCTTGAACTGGTTCTCCAGCTACTTATCTAACAGATCTCAAGCAGTCAAATGGAAAAAGGCCACCTCATTTCTAAATACTTCTACTGGGGTACCCCAGGGCTCTATACTGAGTCCCCTTCTCTTCAATATATTTATAAATGATTTCCGCAACTCTATCCCATTCTCAGACATCATCCAATATGCCGATGATTCTGCTATTATCTGCGCTGCCACCTCTATCCCCTCACTCCTAAAACTGACTCAAGGTGCTTTTACAACAACTGAGCAATGGATGAAAAGGAATCACCTAAGCTCAATGCCTCTAAAACCAAATTAATGTTATTCACCCCCTCTAAGGCAACTTCTTTCAATATAAACACATTCCACATCTCTAGACAAAATAATCTACCCCTGGAACTGGTGTCCGAGACCAAGTTACTTGGGGTCCAAATTGATAACCAGCTCAAATTCAACTCCCACCTACAGTTAAATATCAAGAAAACCCATCAAAAACTAGGTATGCTTTACCGACAAAATCATTACCTTACACCTGCTACCAAAATCACCCTCTACCTCATTTCTTATCCCCTCCCTTCTCTATCGGGCTCCACTGCTAACTAATCTACAGACCTCTCTAAAAACACAACTTTCATCTTGCTACAACAAAATTGCCAAGTTAAGCTACCAATCACAAGTCCTCCACCCACCACTGTTCCTCTCTCCAAAACTAAAAATGGCTAGAGCTACCCAGTTATCTCACATATACTCAATAAATCTTGCACATAAGCTCATTTTCAACCCCTCCTTTGTCCCTCCCTTTCATCAGCCTTTAAAATGCACCTTCCTGCTAGAGTATTAAGGTCCAACAGTCAAAATCTATTAGAAGTCTATAAACCAACTCGTCCCCAGGCAAAAATCTTCTGTCTTATGGCCTTGCATGCCTTTGGAACTCCTACCACCTTCCATTAGCACCACCCCAACCATTTTATATTTAAAGATCTCTTCACCACATCTAGTATCCCAGTGGGAATGCTCTTGCTCCCACCCACATAACTAACACTTGCAAACTCCATCTTCTTTTCTTCCTCTGTTTCCTCCTGCAACTTTCCTAATTACCCACCTAACTCATACATATTATTATTCCTACAATAAATCAGAAAGAATATACTAGGCCACACTTCCCAAGTATTGCTTCCCTAATACGTTAGTGCTTCTCAGTACTTTAGTGCATTGCTTCCTAATATGTTATTATTCCTCAATATTGTCATGAAATGCTTCCAAATATGTTATTTCTCAGTGCTTTTGTGCTAAATTTCCCTTTAGTCTGTATTACCTATTAATTTCATCACTAGATTGTACTCGCTCTAGTTTTGTTGTATTATTTGCAAATTGTTATTTCTTGTATGATTAACTTCTGTGTAATTGTATAATTTGTATATCTATTAATAACCTACTTAGTTTTGGAGCTTTTCTCCCCAGGACTCCATTGAAAATGGGTTCATTTGGCCCAATGGACTATCCTGGCAAACCAACTGCAAACAAAATACTGTCATATGCATTTCAATACCCAAGGCTTATACATTATCTAGTCATGTAAATATTCTCTGCATGGCAACAACGAAAAGGCTTTCAATGCTGGTAATTCTTAACAATATACTTACTAAAAGCTTACTTGCATCTTACAATATCCGACTAGCTTACTAAAGCTTACTTGCATCTTACAATCTCCGACAAACACCTGATGTTCATTAAACCATGGCTACTTAAACAGAGCAACAGGGCACTGTGACGGCATACAGTTCCAGAATAAGAAGCATAAATCAACGTTACAAAATCTGATAGAAAACCAGAACATTTTGCAAAATCAAGGACAGATGAAAAGCCACGGTCGTATTTGTGATCTACTTTGGATGGGGGAATACTCTGCACACTTACACTGCATAACTGCTCCTTGCCTTCCATGGACACATCCAGAGCCACTACAATGGGGAGTGGGGTGCAATAAGTATGTCACAATTTGAAATGTCTCTGGCTGACAGTGATGGATCCTGACCTCATACCTCTCAACTTCAGAGCAAAGAAATCTGGACAAAGCCATACATAGAACTAGGGGTGTGGCACAAACCCAAAAATGAAGGCCAATTTTTAAATATTGCTCTTATAACTCAAATAGAACAGAATTCGAATCTCTTGCATTAAGTACAAATTTTTCTGAAGAGGTATGGAAATCTGAAACTCAAATGTCTGCCATTATTTTCTAACTTCAATCTTTAATGACTTCACTAATTTGCCCAGAAAACCACAATTTTATGAAAAATGGACCAAAATGTGATGCAAAAATACCTGTCAAAAAGGGACGCACCTTTTAATATTAACAGTTAACTTGAAGCAGCTAACAAAATAGAGCATCCACATGCATTTCTACTGAAATAAAGGTAATCTATAGAGAGTGATCATTACAGTTATATATAATTGTAAACCCTCCACATTTTCTACCAAAATTGCCATTTTGGAGGAGGATTAATGGGGAGAGCAACTTGATTTTGAGCCAAATTGAGGGACATTGGGATGTTTGGATATTCCTAATCTACAAAGTGATTTTACTGCATTACCTCTCAACCTCTTAATGCAGGAAATCTGAACAAAGACCAAATATATTGGGGAACATACAACCGGCACTACTAAAAATTGCTCTTGTATAAATGTAAAGACAGTCTTGCATTAGCATGCATTTTTCTGAAAGGTTATGACATCTGAAACTCAATGTCTGTCATTTAATGGCTTCATTCCCTAAATGATTTGCTAGAAAATCACAGAATTTGAGAACAAACCAAAATAAGCAAGCAAATATCTATTCATTCTGCAAAGATATGGACAACTTCAAGGAGGTATAGTTCAACCCGGGGCTGTTTGGAGCTTTACTGCCCCCCTCACAAAATCATGGTCAAATGGAGCCTCCCCTGCAGCCATTCCAAATGTCCCATTCCTTGGATTTATTTTGCTGGCTATCATAAACTTACTAATGTGCACTGCTTTTACTTCTGCAATGATTTAGGATTTCATTTGAGAGTTTTACATTTGCATTTTACAAGCACAAACCCTAATACATATCTGTTAAAAGCAATGCGAGTCTCACAATGAAAATAGACTAACATTAAAACTTCTCTGCTCTTGAAACTTCGCATGCATTGAAACAGCACTGGGAAAGAGCCACTTTCAGAGAAAATACATTTTGCCAATGTGTGGAAATAATATTAACTCTGGAGCTGTCTACAAAATCATATAGTCTTTTCAAAATTTTGCTGTATTGTATAAGTTTACATGCCTTAACTTCTAGGTGTGGTACATATATCCTGCAGTAATAACCACTGAAATGAATTTGTAGATATCTGAAAGTATATAATATTTTAATTCTGCTGTATGGATTTTTTCTTTATAGTGCATTGGATATATCACATAGGCATTATTTTATTCCTTCTTAATCTGAGAGACTTCATTAATTTGTCCATGGATAAATTACACCCCTGGACTGCCACTTTGTTAAACTGATAAGTATTTATTGTCTCCTCTTGCTGTCTTTATAAAGTATCACAGAAAATTACTGTTGTCGTCAACCTGCATGCTGGTATTTTTAGTATTATAATACATATTTCTTGTAACTATCCCTGGCAAGTGATTCTTATAGTATAGGGCACAGGTATCTATATGCATTTGCTTATTGGTTTTATACTGTTACAGGAATACTTTCTCTGAGTATTTCAGAAAATACACTGTATTTAGTATTGTACCATATATGTCTAACTGTGAGACATTAATTGCTGTCTAGAACTGTTAGTAGTGACAAAGTTAAGTGTTTTGTAGCATACATATTTCTGGGTTAAACTGTTCCACTCAGAAAAATATTGGTTAAACTTTTGTTTACTTACTAGCAAATTTGTTCAATGTCCTGTACTTTCCACACACACACCCTAAAGCCCTCACAAAGGTGTTTCTTAATCATTTGCCCAAGGACCTCAGGGAACAGTGCTGAAGGCATACCTCTCCACTGTACAGATTTTCGCAGACTGTCCAGATTTTTGCTTCATATTTTTCATCTGTTCCTCATAAAATTTGTGATTTTCTGGCAAATCACTGGAATGATCTTTATACTGAAGTCACTAAATAATGATATATATTTGTGTCTCAGACTTCATATCCTTCAGAAAAATGCATGCAAACACAAATTCTGTTATTCTAGCAACTTTCTAAGTTTATAAGAGCAATATTTAAAATCTGTCCATATTTTTGGGCCTTTGTCCTTTCCATTGTGTCAGACTTTGTCCAGATTTTTTGTGCTGAGGTTGAGAGGTATAGCTAAAGGTAGTAGCATTTTTGTACATATTTTCCTAACCTCTACACCTCTGTCCAATATTAAGCATAGTTTAAGTTTAATTTTTCTCCCTTCCTCTGCTACCTATGTCTTACTCCACCTATTTCTTCTCTTTCAGCTGTTGACAGCAAAACTAAACATTTATATAGTGCATCACCATCTACCTTCTTGAAAACTTTGCAAATATAGTCAGTGAAACCATTCATTTACAACCAATCCCACAGAAAAGAACACTTAAAGTATGATTAATGTTCAACTCATAGTCATAAGCTACTGATATCAGTTTAATGTAACTAGCTATCTTAAAATGTGCACACCAGTATAGAACACCAGCTCCTTCCACTAAAAATAAATCAATACTTTTCTTCCACCCAGTAGTTATTTAGGTAACAGCAGCACGTTCTGCAAATATATATTAGGACAATGTATTGCATAACTACTTCACTTCTAACAGTAACATATTATACGAGGTGGAAAGTCAAAAACAATGAAGTTGTATTACAGTCACTGAAAAAAGAAAAAAAAGTGTGTACAAGTCAGTCTCCTAACTTAAATCAAGCTTAGCAAGACAATTTACCTCAATATCTGGATAACACAGTACTGCCTACTGCTATTTTCTTTACTATCAGAAACATGGGTACAAAATACACTTTGCTTGTGCTAGATTAATCTCTGTAATATTGTCTTAACAAATTCACCCACCTTCTAAATGCAGCTCCGCTGATTGTTTCTCTTTGAGACTACAATACTCTGTGTGTTTTCTCTACTACATTCCACTCTTACTTCACTCATTTCTCTTATCAAACCCCCAATTTCCACCCACCCCCACTATACCTACATTTATAATTTCCAAACCATGCCCACTTCTCAAAACACAATTAACCAGTAACATCCTCTAGATACACCACCCCTATCTTTCATCACTGTTAAGAACTCTATACTGTCTAATACTCTTGCAACCTTCAATAATACATCCTAACTACCCTTAACATGCAATACAGAATAACCTAGCAATCCTACCCTATAACAAACTACTGCCACTATCATGAGGTATATGCCATATCTAATATTCCTTTCAAAAGCAAAACATTCTTTTGCAATCATCGTAACGCTACTCATCCTTCTCACTCACACACATCACAATCTTACAATCACAATTATATCCACCCAGTTTCTTTCCCATAAATCCACAACCACAATAGTCCTCTAAAACACAACATCTCTAACCATATCTCCTGAACTATATGCATACTCACTACTAAATATACACACCTTTAAACACTTAAAACTCAGTAAGTCATCATTCTCTACCTACAATACCTACCTACATACACATAAAAAGGCTAGATTTTTCTACACATACCTCCATACCATAACTAAGCCGGTCCAAAGTGGGGACATCCACCCCAACCCTGGTCCAAGCATCAACATACATTCAGAACCAACCACACCCCTTCAGAATGACACAAATGCTTTTCCAAACTACAGCTCAGTTTATAACCTATTTCTCCTAAACATACATTTTCAATGATCTACACATAATTGTCTCACAATATAACCCCAACATACTTATAGTTACTGAAACTTGGCTTAAGCCAGAAATAACTAGTAACAAAATACTTCCCCTGGATAAAACTAATCAGGTCACAGAGACTAACAAAAAGAAGACATGGAGTGGAAAGAATTTTTAAAGACACCCTAAAAGAAATCCAGTATCCTCAAACTACATTTCAAAATGCTGAAATTGTTATTACCTGACTCAGACTTTTTCTTCTTCTTCTTCTTTCGGCTGCTCCCATTAAGGGTCACCACAGCAGATCAACTGTTTCCATTTCTTCCTGTCCTCTGCATCTTGCTCTGTCACACCAACCACCTGCATGCCCTCTCTCACCACATCCATAAACCTTATCTTAGGCCTTCCTCTTTACTTGTTACCTGGCAGCTTCATCCTTAGCATCTTTTTCCCAATATACTCTGCATCCCTCCTCAGCACATGTCCAAACCAATGTAATCTTTTGTTTCCAAACCTTCCAACCCGGGCTGACCCTCTAATATACTTATTCCTAATCCTGTACACCCTCGTCACATCCAGTGCAAATCTTTACATTTTTAACTCTGCCACATCCATCTCAAACTCCTGCCTTTTTTTCAATGCACTGTCTCCAACCCATATAACATAGCTGGTCTCACTAGCCTCTTGTGCACCTTCCCTTTAACTCTTACTGGTAGTCATCTGTCACAAATCACTCCTGACACTCTTCTCCACCCACTCCATTCTGCCTGTACTCTCTTCTTCACCTCTCTTCCACACTCACCATTACTCTGAACTGTTGATCCCAGGTACTTAAACTCATCCACCTTCACCACCTCTACTCCCTGCATCCTCACCATTCCTCTATCCTCCCTCTCATTCACACACATATATTCTGTCTTAGTCCTGCTGACCTTCATTCCTCTTCTCTCTAGAGCATATCTCCACCTCCCCAGGGTCTCCTCCACCTGTTCCTTACTCTCATTACAGATCACAATGTCATCTGCAAACATCATAGTCCATGGGGACTCCTGCCTGATCTCATCTGTCAACCTGTCCATCACCATTGCAAATAAGAAAGGGCTCAGAGCTGATCCTTGATGTAATCCCACCTCCACCTTAAACGCATCCATCACTCCCACCGCAGACCTCACCAAACATAAACATAGGTTAGTACTAAGCTACCTGCTCTTGCGAGCCATTTGAAGCCTAGCCAATTATCCCTTGTGAGACTCAAACCCTGCACCTTGTGTTTGTAAGGCAAACACCTTAATCATTAGGCCACCCTCCCAACCTACCCTTGTACATATCCTGTACCACTCTTACATAACAGTAAATCAATATGCCTAGTAGGACTATGCATTCTGTCTGGAAACAATCTAGCCACAATTGAAAATGTCCTTCAGTGGCTGTATGACAATATAAAAACAGACCATAATCTTAGGTGACAAACATTGGCTGGAAACAAATAACAAATACCTCATCTGACCTAAACTTATTTGGGTTCTCAGAGCTATTAAACATCATTATCTGGACCCACAAACATCTAGCAAAGAAACCTCATTAGATTGGACTCTTTCAAATAAGCCCCATGACATCATTTCCACTGGAACCTTACCAGACACTATTAGTGACCACCTGCCCACCTACGTTATCAGACAGTGGAAAAACTTTCAGAAGCAATTCACATACAAACAAGTCCATGATCTACAGAATTTCAAACCTGGAGGCTTTATAACAACTCTAAATCAGTATAACTGGAACTGCTTAAAAACATTACCACTAGATAAAGCAGATACTCATTTTAACCATATCTTCCTAACCATCCTAAATAAGCAGGCCCCACTCAAAAATAAAAGAGTCAAATCCATTCTGCACTGTGGCTATCTAAAACTACTAAGCAACTACTATTAAATAGAGACGATGCCTGGAAAACATATACAAAATAATAAAACCCAATTAACACTACAGGATTATGGACATCTTAGAAATCTCAAAAAAGTATTTAATGACAAGAAATAATATTTTACAAACTTACAAAATATCCACCAAAATAACCCCCAACTGTTCTGGCAGTTATTAAAGTCACTGCTCAACCCTGGGCAACCCACTACCCCCAAAATAACCACAGCCTTTAAATACCCAGGTAATACAGCAACTCACTTTAACACCCACTTTGTAAATTCTATATTATCACTAACCAAAGAAAACCCCACCTCACACCTCACTATTCCACATCCCCCTACCAGCAACAAAGTACTCTTTAAACTTGATAGTAAACCCAGCTCAACAATGACAAAATACTTACTAAAATTAAACCAACCACCTTGGCAGAAAACAAATTACGATCAGAGTACCTTATAATAGCAGCAGAAATAATAGCATTCCCAGTCTCCATACTTATCAATAGATCCATAAAAAAAACATCCCCAACATCTAGAAAATATCATACCTCATAACCCTACATAAAGACAGAAATTCTTCAGACTTAGCTAATGTCCAATAGGCATCCTCCCATCCCATCAAGATATTAGAAAATATATCCACATCCAGTTGCTCAAATACCTCGCCATCCATCACTTATTGCCTTTGACTCAACATGGCTTTTGGCTTAATCATAGCACCCTTTTAAACTTTACAAACACAGTTTATTAACTTCAAAACAATGGTAACCTAGCCTCAGTAGTCTTCCTACATCTATCTAAAGCATTCGATACTGTCTCACACCAGAAAATCCAACTAGCCTCTGTAGGCCTCAATACCCCATCTCTAACCTGGTTCCACAACTACTTATCCAATAGGAAACAAGCTGTTAAATGTCAACAAGACTATTCTGATGTTGTCACAGGTACAGTCCGCCTCCTTCAGCGATTGATTCTATGAGCCCTACTTTCAATATCTTTATCAATAATCTGCACTCCACCACTAAAAAAGCTATCTGTGTACAATATGCAGATGATGCCACTCTCATCTGCTAAGCTTAGACACTAGCCTGACTGTATGAAAACAACCAAAAGGCCTCCCTAGCCATGAATTTCTGGGTAGATAGCTCAGACATGGTCTTAAACACTAAAAAAAAATAAATGATGATTTTCACCCCTAAAAACTGCTCAAATTAAAACAGTCATTTCATATCCTAGAATATGAAAAGAATATGTCACACAGGCAAAACTTGTTGCAGTAATGTTTGATGATAATCTCAGATATGACCATCTCCTAGCCATAAAAAAAAATGGAAACGATGATCCCCTACAGGGCTAGAAAATTACTCACTAATAACTCTAATAACTCCAGGAAAACAAAACATAGCACAAACATAATTACTTCCAGACCAACTCTATGCCTCATCCATTTTTACAAATCTTAACTTCACCATCAAAAATAAACTAAAGAGACTTCACCATCAAAAATAAACTAGAGAGACAGTCTACAACAAAACTGAAAAACAAATAATCCTCAAAAAAAAGCTTATCACAGCCCATATATTAATAAACACCCCAGAAAAATGCCCAACTCTAAAAATAATACTATAACCCTATATTCACTATACTCTAACCATGCAGCAAATATCTGGAACCCCCCCACACCCGAAATAAGACAGGCAGACACACTGCAGGTCTTCAAAACATCACAAAAGAAACACTGGTTGTGCTCATGCCCTACCTCAGGTTAACCTCATCAACACATCATACTTAACCCAATCTTCAACTTCAAAATTGCTCTCCTTTTACTTAACCTTTTTGTACCCTAATCTTACATATGTCTCTGTCATTAAGGAATGTCACCCTGTATTCTCCAACAACTGTCATTTACACTCTTCCTCTGTAGACTCCATCCTTTACCTACTTTCTCGCCTATAAAACTTCCATTTTCTAGGTAACTACCACTACCTCTATTTTCTTTAAAGGAGTACCACACACATACTCAAAAAACATGTTTAAAACATCATGGCATGATGTTTCCTACACTTTAACAGCACTCTGGGATTATTTACAGGATTTTAAATATTTTTATATGTAATTCCAGACTCTGACCACCTGGAGGCTGGCATATTGACGTGGTTTGGATAAATCAGGTTGCCATCCAGTATCCCAGAAATCATTGTTTGGCTCAAAAATGTTACATCATGCAGGCCTCCGTTTGCCTAAAGTTCCTGTCATTTCATAGATGTTGCATGCATACAAAGTACTGAGTAAAATAGAACACTGTAAGTAACATTCCCTGCTGCTGGATGACTACTTAAAACAGAAACAGTGCAAATGCCACAGAACACACTCAAAGTGCTGTTTACTGCTGCCTTTTTTCTAATTTAGTTTAAATGGCACTAATTTGTGAGACAATGAATTCCAGTCCATTTACTTCTCCCCTCCCCCATAACACTTAGCTTCCCTAGCTGTCAAAGTCCTGAGGGTAATTTGATCTGGTAATTCCATTGATTGTCAGATCTCAGCAGGGTGCTTGACTCATGTAATTTAATCTTTGCTCTAGCATTTCCTTTGTTAGAGGGGACATTTTTTGCTGCACTATAGCCATGGCCTTACTTAACTGCAATCACATCCAGTAAGGTCTTGCACCAAGGAGCTAAAGAATAAAACATTTATACTATTAACCAGTTTAGATCTTTATTAATTTAAGGGTTAAGGTATCACCTTGTTAAAAATTGAGATTTACATGTGCAAAGTGTGTTGGTATGCAGTGTTTGCCTTCATATGTTAAAATAGCACTGTCCAAGGCCAAGAATACACAGCTCCTATGGGACCTGACAACATCCCCGGCTGTGTTCTACATAAACTACAGAGTGAACTGTCACCTCACCTGTGTGCCCTACTCAGGAGCGGCCTTAGGTCAACTGCTGCCCTAGGCAAAAGGGCTCCACAGTGCCCCCTATCACACCACCTGGTGCCCCCATCCTGGTCTACCTACACCAAATAAATACTGGAAAAGTGCCCCTGCTAGAGCGGCGCCCTAGGCAGCCGCCTAGTTGGCCTATGCCTAAGGCCGGCTATGGCCCTACTCAATCACAGCCTCACCTCATGCTTTATCCCTACCGAATTGCGCACTGCTACAGTCATCCCTCTCCACAAGTGAGGAGTGACTACAGACCCCGGGAACTATCATCCCATTTGCCTGATGAGTCTGATATGCAAAGCTATGGAACACATCATCATGGACCTAATAAACAAGGATATAGGGAATCTCCAAACTCTGGATCCTACACAGTTTGGTTTTGTGAAGAGTAGATCATGCCTTTTCAACCTGGTTAACTTTTTTGAGTCAGTCACCAGAGCTGTGGATGAAGGCAACGTGGTTCATACAGCCTACCTTGATCTGGCCAAGGCCTTTGATACCATTCCCCACTCAGGAATCATAGAAAAACTCACTAAGGTAGGAATCAACCCCTATTCCACTAGGTGGGTTGCAAACTGGCTCACAGATAGAACCCACAGTGTGAAAGTAGCTGACTCCAAATCAGGCTATCGACCAGTCACGAGTTGAGTCCCACAGGGCTCAGTCCTGAGTCCTATCCTGTTTGGTATCTACTTCTCTGAAGTTCAGGCTAACATGAAGGGATTCTGGCTGACAACGTTCACAGACGATTGCAAGTTGGGAGCTATTATTAACCCCTCAAGTGATGTTGACATCCTACAGAAAGGCCTCAATGAGACCAACGACTGGTGCCAGAACCATGGCCTTCAACTCAATGACAAAAAAATGTGTCATCATCTCCCTTGGGAAAAACCTAGTTCCCCTGAATTACCACATTGATGGTAGTCCACTGAACACAGAAGGCGTCATAAGAGTTCTAGGAACACAGGTTGACAGCAAGACCAACACATTGCCACTGTGGTCAGAAAGTCCTTCTATGTGGCACATCTCATTACTATGGGTTTTGCATCCAGGAAGAAAGAGGTCATTTTCTCCCTGTACTCTTCCCTCATTAGGACAATCATTGAGTACAATGCCTCATTTGGCATGTACCTCACTAGACACCTGCAACAACTGGAGAGGCTGCAAAAGTACCTCACAAAGAGGATTCTAGGCCTTAAACACTTGTCCTATATGGACAGACTCAAAAAACTCCAACTATTCTGTTTCTCATATCACCTGCTTAGAGGCGATTTCTGCTTGACTTACAAAGCCATGTCTGACCCAGCTCTGTTAGAAATGCTACATGTAAAGAAATCCAAATCCTTCTGCACCACATGCTCCAGAGACCTCACCCTCATTACCACAATCAACAGAACATGCTGCAGAGACAGGTTCATAACCCAGAGACTGCCCATGCTATGGAATAGACTTCCCATACATGTTAAGCAGAGCACCTCACTGGCCGTCTTCAAGAGAAATCTTGATGAATGGATGGAAAATAGAAAATTCACCCCGGGAATCACTCCAATGACTCTACTCGACAGAGGCACTAGGAACTAAGGTCAGGTGGCACGATGTCAGGGTAATCCTATGGGCTCGGCTTGTAAAGGCACCAGGGCTATTAGCCTGGTACACGCCTATGAACCTAATATGTTTTGAGTAATGACATACAGCTTTATCTCTGTGAAAATGTCAAGTCAACAGATGACAATGAAATTACATGAATAGTCTGTGATTGACAGTATTCTATCTGTTCTAGCTTTGTAAGACAAGAGTGGAACAGACATGGCATCACTGCATGACATTTTGGAACACTATTTGCTATTTTTTTCATGAATATTATAGTGTGCCACAGTGATGCCACAATGTTAATACCTTTGTGATGGCACAGTGACATCACATTGATGCAGCAATTAGTGCTGTTGCCTCACAACATTTGGCTTGCTAGCTGGTTCTCAGCTAGGTACCTTCAGTTTGGAGTCTGTAATTCAAACAATCTTTTACTGCAAAGATTTTGGTAGTTACTTGCAGAGAGAAAATGCAAGCTTCTGGGTCCAGGCACAATATTATAAAGTTGTCATTGTTTGCCTTTGTTGCCTTGGGTAGTCTATCTAATGTACACTAACCATAGATAGCCTTATAGTAGCCTTCAGAAAAGAAGTACCCATGCTGAATAGAATAATGTCTCCAGGATGTAGAGAAAAGGTCTAATTTAGCCACTTCCTAGAGGGAAAACTGAGGATGGATTCCAAAAGCACTACTATCAGTTTTACAGCACAGCAGAATAGGAAGAACACATGCTTTGTAATCTGTTAACCCTATAATAGCCTAGCTCAGTCCCATTTTGTCAGTTAGTCACAAAACCATTCCCTATCTGCAACCCCGTCACTGATGCCCTTCATTCCTGTTTGCACTTAGCATGTTAAATTCGCTAATTCCTCCTTCTGCTGTCAAAGAATGTAATGTAGTGTAAATTCCTTATGTTTCTGTCTGCCCCAGAGGTTTCATTCTGCCCCAGAGGCTGCTGCTTCATTTTCACAGCCTCCCAATGCCTCCTACTACTGGCTAACTACCCTGAGGAATGTTCTTGTAAGAATCAACCAGGATACCACCAGGAGCTCTGGTAGCAAACCCTACAAAACAACCCACTGTTTTAATTTCACCTCTAATGGCTGAACGTTGTCTCTCATCACACAAAAGAGTTTTCATCTGCCTCAAGTAATGTGGCATAATGCACTGACTGCAGTAAATTTAAAATCTTTATGTATGAAAATTGAGAGATGTCAAGTCAACAGATTCAAGAAGCACTATAGAGCAGTGAAGAATGCTGACAAAGACAAACCCACTGCATTTCAGTTTACAATAAATTGTCACTGTGACATTCATTTTTCTATTTGTCTTTAACAGCACATATCCCAGGAGCAGACTCCAGGAGGAATGTAGAAGTCAAAGTTATCATTTAAACATTTTCCCAGAGCTTTCTTAATTGAATGGTTGGTTCATTTTTACTAATCACCCGCTGTCACTTATATTTTCCATTCCAGTTTTCATATAACCTGCATTTGGGTCTAACTACTTCCTACATATGGTTTGGTTGTGTCACTATCTGCTAAATGCATGGGAAACAGTTCATTGTATAATCTTAATAGACTTCTATAAGGCAAATCATTTTTGGAATGCCATTCTTTAGACCCTGAAAGAGATTAGCCTGTGACAAGAGTTTGTTACTGTTACAGAATATCCTTATATTCCCTTTGATTTACAGGGTTAAAAAAGGAGTATTCTGCTACAGGTCTATATATTATGACATGAACACAATGGTCCTTGTTAAAATCATTTGGTTCTGTGCTGGTGCCAAAGATATGGTCTCAGCCCACCATTCCCACTTTGTTTATCTTACATTCATAAGATGGAGTCATTTTATTAAGAAGCATTGGTAATACAATATAGAAGACAAGCAGAATTTACGGGTCTATATTATAACAATGAATGATCAAATGATTGAACGTTGTTATATCGAACTCTAAAGTTCAAATTCACAAGATACAACCAGAACAGCGATTTTTTTCCCAGGGAAAAAAAATCGCTGTTCCCAAAAAAAAAAAAAAAAGACATCAAAACATTGCATAAAGTGTGGGGCTATGCCCTCCACACACCCCCTACTTAAATATACCAACTCCGAGATCGCACTACAGTGCCAAAAATGGCAAAGTCATGGAAGCAGATAAGTGACTTCTTTCCCAGGGAAAGAATTCTCTTCTATGCCGCTTCATCATTTTGCCTTTTTGACATTTCAAGTTCGACCAAGATGCATTCAACAAAATGCATCTTTGGTCATCTAATAGGAACCCAGATTTACATATGTGTGATATTTTATTTATGCACATTGAATCACCTCCACCTACATACACAGACACACAGAGTAAAAAAAGTGTAGTTATGGAACACAAGTGTTTGGCAAAACAGAACATAAATATCGGCAGCTGTTTTCCTGGTACAAACTACATTTTTTGCAGTCAAGGCATGGAAATTGTGGACGTGATTGTTCTAGGTAAGTTAAGAGTGGGATGAAGCACACTTCATTAATCATGACAGAGTTAAATAATTATTCATGATCTTGTCTATGAAGGAGCATCTTTGAACTTGATTATATTATTGAACAATCCCTGCATGGGAGATATGGAGGAAAAGCACACCACATAAAATCTTTGTTTCTATTTGTGAGTCCTTTTGTTTGAGTACCATTCTGTCAAATTTATGTTAGAGCATATCATAATTATATCAGTGCATTCTGCAAAACAGCACTAATCTGTATTGTTTTAGTTATTCTTACAATAATCTAGAAATCAGAACTTTTCCTGGAAGAGTATGGTAAAAACCCTGTTCACTGTTTGATATGCATAGTATATGTGTGTGTGTGTGTTGCATAGTATATATGTGTGTGTGTGAGTGTGTGTTGCATAGTGTGTGTGTGTGTGTGTGTGTGTGTGTGTGTGTGTGTGTGTGTGTGTGTTTATGCGCATGCTTGCACCTGTGTGTACGGCTTTTATATACCACATTTAAGAAATACCAGACAAAATACAGGCTGTTATACCTGACTTTTAGCAGTTTTGATTTCTATTACTTGCACTGAATGCAACTCCATTCAGAGAGTAATCTTAAACCAATGGCTATTCCTAAGAGTTTGGTAACATAGTTTTGTCAGAAGTGAAAGAGACGACAAAGGAATAATAGGTTCATAGGTTCATAGGTTTATACTAGGCTATCTGCCCTAAGGCATTTATAAGCCTAGCCCAAATTATTGTGGCTTACGCCACCCCTTATATGAAAAAATACTGTGCCCATTAGTTTGTTGTGCCTCTGTCCAGCAGTGACCCAGAGATGATTCCCGGGGTAAACCTACGATCTCCCATCCACAGGTCTAGATTTCTCTTGAACAGAGTCAGCGAGGTGCTCTGCCTCACATGGACCAGGATTTTATTCCACAGCATAGGGAGTCTCTGAGTGATAAATCTATCCCTCCAGCACGTCCTATTTATATCCGTGCTAAGGTTTAAGTCGCTTGCTCTAGTGGTTTTGGTGGATTTGGATTTTTTGAGGTGGAGCATGTCCATTAATTCGGGTTGGACATGGCCTTGTATGTCAGGCACATGTCACCTCTGAGCAGGCGGTATGCGACTGAATAGAGCTGGAGTTTCTTCAATCTGGCAGCATATGACAGATTTTGGAGTCCCTTTATCCTTTTGGTGAGGAACTTTTGGGGTCTCTCCAATTGCTGCAGATGTCGGGTGAGATACATCCCGAATGGGGCATTGTACTCGATCATTGGTCTGATAAGTGAAGAGTACAGGGGAACAATGACCTCACTAGATCTGGATGTGAATCCCTTCATGATCAGGTGGGCAATGTAGAAGGTCTTTCTAACCACTTTAGCAATGTGAGTGTCAAAGAAAGGCCACTGTCAACCTGGGTCCCCAGGTCCCTGATAACCTCTTCTGTGCTTAGTGGATTGCCACCTATATGGTAGCTTGGGGTTACCTTGTTTTTCCCGAAGGGTATGACTATACATTTTTGGCGTTTAACTTCAGGCCATGGCTCTGGCACCAGCTATCTGTTTCCGTGAGTCCCTTCTGAAGGATATCCGTGTCCGATGCACTTTCCACTATGGCCCAGTTTGCAGTCATCTGCAAACTTTGTCAGCCAAAGTCCTCCCATGTTGGCCTGTACTTCTGAGAAGTAGATGCCAAACAATAGGGGCCAAGGACCGAGCCCTGTGGGACACCACTTGTGACCGGCTTGGAGTCTGACACAGCGCCAGCAACTCTAACCCTGTGGGTTCTGTCCTTAAGCCAGTTTGCAACCCATCTTGTGACATATGGGTTTACATTTAAGCTGGTAAGTTTTTCTACAATACCCGAGTGGGGTATTGTGTCGAAAGCCTTTGCAAGGTCAAGGTAGGCTGTATGGACTGCCTTTCCCTCATCAATGGCCTTGGTGACTATTTCAAGAAGTCGACCAAGTTCAAAAGGCATGATCTTCCCTTGACAAAGCCAAACTGGGTCGGGTCCAATGTCTGCAAGTCCCCTATATCTTTGTTTATGAGCTCCATTATGATCCTCTCCATAGCTTTGCAGACTAGACTTGTTAAGCTTATGGGCGGTATTACCAGGGTCCGTGAGGCGCCACCTTTGTGGAGTGGGACCACAGTTGCCGTCACGCCACTCCTTGGGCACATATCCTGTGGTAAGGCTGAGATTAAACAGCTGCCTTATGTGCGGGTTTAATTCCTCATTTAGCTCGTGTAGCACACAGCCGGGGACACCATCCGGTCCCATTGATGCTGTGTTTTTAGCTTTAGAGAGCAGCTTTCACCTGCGCATTTGAGATGTCCGGGAGGCTACACTCGGCTGGGATACTTATCTCTCCCTTAGGGGGGTAGAGGGGGGTGAAGTTTGCACTGAACCTGTCTGTCAGTATGTTGGCAATGTCTGTGGGTTCAGTGATTTTTGTATCATTTTGGACTAATTCTGAGCATATCTGTGAGTTTCCACCCAGGTTCCTAACATAGCTGAAAAGGCCTTATGATTGTCCTTTGAATCCATGGCAATTTTTCTCTCAAAATTGGCCTTAGTTGATTTTATGAGTGCTCGTATTTTTTACTAATAATGATCAGGGGTGACTTCCCTTTTATGGATTTTGTTCTATCATGTAATAGCTTTCTCCTCTTATTGTAAAGTTTGTTAATGGCTGGGGTCCACCAGACTGGACGTTTGCCCTTTGTGGAAAGAGTCTTGGTTTCATTTGGGATTGCCTGATCCATGCAGTCCTGGAGGTGTTCATAGAAGGCGTTTGTACGGGCTTCCAGCTTGGGTTGTGGTTTCCTCTGACTCAGGGGCCTTGAAGGATACCACACCAGTCTTGAGTAGTGTGAAGTTTGCTTTAGAGAAGTTCTTCACTATGGTCTTTTGTTTGGGGTGGGGGTGGGATGTGGATTTCCAGTGAGATTAGTTTATGATCAGATCTCACCAATGAGGGATATACTTCCGGTGTGGAGCATTTTGTCCCCATGTTTGTGACAATGAGATCTAGTATATTTTCTCCTCTCGTGGGAACAGTGACTAAGCTGTTCCATGGCATTTGAATTTATGAACTCCAGGAACCGTTGGGCTAGAAAGTTAGGGCTTGAGTAATGTTCCCAGTCTATATTCGGGTAGTTGAAGTCACCCAATATGATGGTGTTTGGAGATACATTTATACCCTCCAGTGTCTTCAGGAAGGCTGTGTGGGGTTCCTGAGTTTGAGAGGGTGGCCTGTAGCATGCTACAATTTGTAGAGCAGTTTTGCCTATGGTTAGTTGCACCTGGATGGTTTCAAGCTTCATGCGTTGCCACCAACCTGGAGGTGTGAGTATCCTTTATGAATATGGATACACCCCTCCTTTTGTGGAGTGGTCCGGGTTTTGGGGCGGAACGCATGATATGAGGTAAAACCTAATAGTGCCGGGTGCTCTCAGGAGCCTTGAACCAGGTTTCAGTTACAGCACAGACATCGATGTTCTCCATACTGAGAAGGGCCTCAGTGCGTGCATTTTGAGATTTAGACTTCTGGCATTGAGCAGCATTACCCTCAATTTCTTCCCATTTTGTTTTCTAGGGTGGTAGGTTTAGAATTTGAGCCTTGCCTAAAAAAGGCACTATGGGGGTGGCAAGAGCCTTAGCCAATATCCGGAATCCCAGGGGTGACAGGTGCAAGCCGTCCCTTGGGAAGCAGCGTGGCTTGTCAAGCATGTCATCCCAGGCAGACAGACACTGGATCCCCTTTGAATGACACCAGGCATTAAGCCAATTGTTAAAGCTGATCATCTTGTCTCTATATTGTGGCATCATTCTTGGTGAAGGAAGGATACTGCTCAGGGTTAGGGTCATACCTGCCTGGGCTACATAATCAGAGAGCTCCTCTATGTCTCTTTTCATGTAGTCCAGGGAGGTGCGTCTCAGGTCGTTCACACCAGCATGGACAATGACTGTGTCATATTTGTACTTGCCGTGGAGTGACCAGTGCTTGTGTTATGTGGCGGATTCTAGCCCGATAGGCAGCTTACTGTGACCCTCTCCTTGTTCAGCCTGGTGAGTGGGACGTCAGTGTGTCTGACTATGGAGTCACCTATGACAAGTATGTTTGGTGTTGTATTTGGCCTTAAGGGCTGTGACTGCTTTGCACACTGCTTTTGTGGTTTATGTGTTGCTTGTGGGGTGTCTTGAGGTAGCAGTTGTTTGGGTGTCTGCTTTGGAGGCCTCTGCTGTTTAGGTAAATTTTTACTCAGAGCCTCCGAGTATGTCTTTGTGTGTTTATGTGTTTGATTCAGTGGAGTGGTAGCATTATGTGAGGCTGGTTTTGTGGTGTGTGTAGTTGCCTGTAGACTATACGCTAATATAGCAATAAGTCGAGGAAATAAATATTCAATGTGCTGAGCTGTGCAAAGCTGAGCAAATATTCAGTTACTGCTTTTGTTTCACAACAGTGTTACTTTTCATGTCAGCTTACTTAGTTTAATTTGTTTCATGGAGATTTGCCATTTCCTATGGCTTGGTTTGAAAACTCACAAGTATTTCAGCTTTGCTTTGACCAAATGAAAATATATAAAATAAGACTCTACCAATGGGAGGGTCTGTTACGATTTGTGTAGAAAAACAAAAAAAAAATAACATGTTCAATGTTAGTATTTATCTCCAATGGAATTTAACCTTGTACAAATACATACTGAATTAAACTTCACACAGACTGCTATGAAATTTTTATAGAGAGCAGTGCGGGAAGTAGGATTCTACATGTTTAAGTAACCTTTTTTCAATATTTTATAATATAATCTGCATTTTAAGAGATGCAGCATAGTAACTGAATTTATATAATTAGGCTCAATGTATACTTCAATGTGTTGTGGTTTCCCTGGCTACTAATAGTGGTTAGAGAATGGGTGAATTTTACATCACTCTGGTTGGAGAATAAACATTCACCAGCAGGGTGTTAATGAACAGGTAATGCCCAATGAAAAACAAGTTCATTGCTTCATGACAGCATATTAAACAGCCATGAAGCTTGGCTGTTTATTTTCATTGTCTCTAAATGGTGTTTTGGTATTTAGCGATCATAAAATGTGCGTGTGTGTGTGTGTGTGTGTGTGTGTGTGTGTGTGTGTGTGTGTGTGTGTGTGTGTGTGTGTAGGCATGTGAGTGTGTGCTTGCATACGTGACATAAATTGAGAGAAAAAGGGAGACAGTGCTGAGTGCTGACTGCAATAGGCAGCCCATTAGCAGGCAGCTTTTCAAGAGTAATTTTTATGAGACCCATCAAAGTGCATGTTGTGTTTGTGTGTTTCTATACTTTATGTATATATGTGTGTGTGTCCATTCTGCAGGTTTGTGAGTGTGTGTGTGTGTGTGTGTGTGTGTGTGTGTGTGTGTGTGTGTGTGTGTGTGTGTGTGTAGATATTAAATACTTACATAAATTATATTTTCCATGGACAATTACATAAAATACAGAACATTTGAAACATTAGACTGAGGAAATAAGTTACATAAAAGCTATTAAAAAATATAGTAATAAAAAAAATACAAAACAATTTAATGTATAACCCATTCTGTAAGTGCAATGATGCCCTTAATTTTTGGGTTATTTTGGAAATAAAACCCTTCCAGGGTTGTAGAGGCTCTTGGCTTGTGGTATTGGGCCACTCAGTACCCCTAGCCATGCTTTATTTCCACAATAACACACACCCTTTTGGACATTTTTGATTGTTTAATGGCATAGTAAAATATAAAAATATGATGGTCAGAAGAAAAGTAGAAATGTAATGCCAAATTTAAAAATTCAAGGGAAAATATTCAAAATGCAGAAATATTGTGTATGAAACTCACGAAAAAATGGGAAAACCTACAATCTAAAAGAACAAAGTGGAAAAACAAGTAACATACAGAGATACTTATACTCATAAAACAACACATATTTGGTTCAGATGGTGACAGATAAATCATTTCACATTGTAAAACTGAAGTTTAACAGGCATTTTTTACAAGTATATCAATAGAAAGAGAAAGACACTGAATGCAGCTAGGTCACTACCAAAGACAACCAAAAACAAGTGTAAATACCACTATTAAGTGAAAATAAACTGTTCTACTTTGGGTGAAGTACAAATCACTCACTGTTAATGAATAAGGCTTTGTATATGATTCACTGTTTAATAAAATAAACCATAATACTTTAATCTTAGATATAAATCCACAAGACTTCATCAGATACAGTGTAACAGAGAAACCAGAATTTAAACTCTCTGAAGGTCACATGCCCAAATTGCTCCAAAAAATAAAAAGGACCATGCTCACGTTTAAAGTCAAGTATATACAAATTCTAAAACCGTGTTACACTCTGTCAGACCTTCTGGTTAAATAAGGGTGGCTAAAACACTTTCCAACATGTATTAGGTGAATGAGAAGTATTAAATAAATGTTGAAAAATGCATGATGACTAACATTGGTTGGCTTTGAGTTTAATAAACAAAAAATAGATATAACCTCATTCAAGCCTGGTGGACTAGCTGAAATCAAACACAACTGCTAAGTAATTTCTCTTTTCTAGTGTTAGACCCCATGGGCCTCCCCTGGGATGCATGGGCAATTGCTCCAAAATGAAAAATTTAAACTGGTGATCTGGATGTGTACTGTTAGATGTTTAAAAACTACATTAGTTTTACACTTAATTCTAATTTTGTAAATATGTCCATGGACTCTCTATTCCAGCAACTGTTCAGTCTTGCTAATGTAAAAACTGTTAAAAGACTGGCAAAGGGCCGCATAAACTACTCCTTTCATTGTGCAACTGTAGTTACCTTTTATTGTAACAGAGCAATCATTGATTTTTACTTTGGTGCAATAAAAAATATTTTACAATAGTTGCATGCACTGCACTTTTCCATGCCTTTCCATGAAAAAATTGCATGGTGTGAAAGTTTACCAGACGATTCAAATAATTGCTTAAAACTGGTGCCTTTCCTAAAAATAATGATTGGCTTGTCCCCCACCTTGTTGGTGATATCATTATTATTATTAAAAATACACTAGTTTTTCATTAAGGTCCACCTGAATAGCACATGATCCATAGAGTATGATGTGATGAAACTGCACCTGTAGGTATTTGCCTTAGAGTGCCCTGCAAGTAGCTGTTCAAGGAAAATCTCTGTGCCGCAGTTCTCTGGAGTTTTACTTGATAGAATAGGTCTAAAATGGTTGTTTTGTCTTTTTTGCACTACTTCCTCCCAAATGTTGTTGATAAAAACATCGGGGTATCCACTTTTGTGGAACATGTCCTTGAGTAGGGTGCGTTCACTAATGAAATCCTCATATAAACTGGTCATGCATGTGCCATGAACAAATTGCCCTTTAAGTATTACCTTTTTCTGTGAGGTTGGGTGGGAGCTGGTATAGTGTAAGAAGGAGATAGAATAAGTAGGTTTCCTGAACATCTTTAAAAGTAGTCTCTCATGCAGCCCATCTTTTTTAAGCAAGACATCCAAGCATGACATATGGTCAGCGCCAATGTTATAGGTAAAAGCCAAAAAAACTGGTTGCATTATTAAGATATTCAAGAAAAAATGGAATTTGACCCACATTGCCCTTCCATGCCACACAACTATCATGAAGGTATCTAATATAAAGGTACTATAAAGGTACTATGAGTCATTGAAAGGACTATTAAAGATGAATTTCTCCTCCCATTCCACCATAACAATGTTGGTATATAAGGAACCACACGCTGACCCCATGGCTACCCCCTTTTTTGTAATAAGTATTGGTTGTCAAAAACAATGTAATTATTATGTAGGATGAAATGCAACAATTAAGTAAAAAAGATTAATATTATCTTGAGAAAATTCCTTATGATCATTTAAAAATTCTGTGAACCATTGTAAAACAGTGTGGTGGGGATAACTGTGAAAAGGTCCTTGACATCAATTGTAAGAAAAACATGTCATCTTTGAATTGTAAAGCATGACACTTACTAAGGAATTCCCATGAATCCTTGCATAGGTGGTTGATGTTCTGGACCACCCCTTTTAAATGGTAGTCTAGAAATTTAGCCAAGGGAACCATGATCGATTGCCTAGCATCCACAACAGGCCTCATCCGTGGATTATTTTCATTTCTGTGGATCGTGGGAACTCAAAAATGGTAGGCACTACTGGATGCTTGATGTTTAGATATTGATATTGGTCTTGGCCTTGCATAAGCATGTCTTATAAAGCAGTAGAATTTCTGGAATACACAATGGTAAGTTCATTTTTGGACACCTGCTCATCTGTGCCTTCAAATAAAATGTAGTACATTTTCTCAGTATATTGCAAGTGGTCCATAAGGACAACCCCACCACCTTTGGCAGGTTGCATAATCCGGACATTAGAAGTTCTAAGATTATGTATCAAATACAACTCAAATTTGTTCAAGTTGGATTTTTCTAGAGAGGGGTATTTACTGACATAGGATCTACAGTCAAGTTTACACATTCTCTCAAAAGAAGCAAAAAGGGATGGAGTGGTGGATTGAATATATTAGGACTCTTAATGACTAAACATAACGCCCAAATTCAACTTCCTGGTATACATTTTCAGATCAGTAAGAACTTACATAAGATTGACAATAACAAAGGTGTAGCCTTTAGTAAAATGTCAGCATGTGTTTGTTGGATAACATGAGAACTAAAGTTGTAAACATGAAAATCACCAGTTCCATTAGAGACTACATGACAGAGTTGAATGTCTTCTGTGGTATCCTCTTCCTGTATCTATACTTCTGATATGTTTTCTTCTTTCCATTGTTTGACCAGGGTCTTAGTTTGTGTGGATATGGGTGCGCCATTCCTGTCATTTTTTTCCCTTTGAATCTGTTATTTTCCCTTGAGACGCAGCGGGGGAATCTCTAAAGGGTGAGCCTCTATAATAGAATTATTAAGTTGGGGTGCATCCTCAGGTTGAAAATCAGTTGGCTATATGTTCGCATGTTGAAAATTGTTAGTACCACCTCTACTGCTCCATTCTTGTTATTCAGGGGGTGCTTGTTTGTCGAGGTAGTCCAATCCATCCCTTTCAAGCTGATGAAGTTTCCTATCCTTGACTTTAGCCAGTTGGCCATCAATTGAGTGAAATATATGTAAGTGCTATACTTTATACTGCTCAGAATTATAACGCTCTATGATTAATTTATCGAAAGCTGTAATATCACCAGTGAGTTCATCGATAAGTCAAGTATTGTATTTGATAAAAATCTCCAAAAGTTTGCATCCATGTGGAGCAAGTCCTGATGTAATGGTGAATTACGGACAAGCCCTGTTGGGTATTTCCACAGTCTTAGGCCCTTTGAGACTCTATTTGTTCTAATGCACGCCATTAAAAACCTGTTCTCAAGTTGTAACTTCCATACTTTAGTAAGTTAATATTCAAAGACATCCAAAGATTCATTCAGGGAGTTAGCATTAGCAAGCGAAGTGCTAGTATTGGAACCAGGGCCGGCCTTTGCTCAACTGGTGCCCTAGGCAAAAGGTCTCCACAGTGCCCTCCCCCAACACCACTCTGTGTCCCCATCCTAGTATGCCTACACCATCCACTTTACTGGAAAAGCACCCTTGCTAGAGCGGCACCCTAGGTGGCCACCTAGTTGGCCTATGCCTAAGGCCGGCTATGATTGGAACACCCCAAATTAAAATCAAAAGCTCTCTGTAACCACTCCTGAACCTTAGTTGTACTGCATCCTGATGCTGATCCAGACTGCTCACCTCCCATCTTTCTTTCTACTATTCTGCAAATTTCTTTATCAATCATAATCTCCAGCATTTTCATTCAGTCTGACAGGACTTTGATACCCTTACATTAAGAATTATTTTTTATTATTCTTCATCCATACTTTTAAACTACAGACATCTAGTGTTTTATCAAATAACAAGTCAAAGTCTATAATTAATTATCTGTTTCTTCACTGGATTAGTTCTGATTCCACACACAATTCTGTCTCTTATTAGTGAATCATGCAAGCTATCAAACAGACAAGTTTGCACTCTATCTGTCTTTCATATTAGTCACATAAACATCTGAAGATTCCTGAACTCTTGACTTCTTGACAGAAATAAATGTCTTATGTCTGGTAAAACTGTCTTTACCTCAAAATAAGCTTGAAATTCATCTTTAAGAAAGAAATTTATCTTTTGTACTTCTAAATGTAAAAAGTGTTAAATACCTAACTTGTAATATGAAGGAATGTTATTGTAATGTGTTTTCTCTGGCTTTGCAGCAATGTCATGCTTAAAGAAATACATTTTGAATATTTGAATCCAGATTCTCCCATTCTTGACAAGTTTCTGTGAGGCATTAATGATGTTGGTGATATGTGTAGACATTTTGAGCCAAGTACTAATAAAATACAGCATTGTAATTCACTGGAAAATATGAGGATGATAAATCATTTATAAGAGTGAGATTTATAGTGTTTAAAAAAAAAGTTATAAAATTGGAGAACAGTGGCATAATGGTTAAGGTCTTCATCTCTGATGCATAAGGTGCAAGGTTCTATCTTCAACTCCAGCCATTGCTTGTTTGCATATTCTTTTTGTGTCTCTGTGGGGCTCTTCCCATCTCCAAAAAACATGCTGAGTGTTTCCATCTCAAACTCACCAATTACTAGATCTGTGGGCAGCAACACAGACTCTACATGGTGCCCTATAGGGGGAAGACCTGTATAGACCAGCTGCTTTGGGTATGTACTGTGGTGTGTAGTATCCTCAAGATAGTATCCTCAAGGGGAACACAGATCACAGACAGTGTGTCATGGCAGGGCTAGCCACTCAAATTTGTAAAATATGGCTCTAGATATTTCAGCTGTGTTGAATAATGTCACCAAATGGGCATGGGTATTTATGGTTATAAGTGGGTTGAGGACCAGGACTACTTCAACTTATGCCAGGGACCCATACTTATAATAAGAGAGGTGCATGTGCCTCTATTGGCCAGTGAGCACCCACCATAAAACCCAGCAGCCCTAGGCTGATAAGGTATTGGATGGCTGGTGTCCAGTTGCCCAGACTATGTTTTATTTATTTTTATTTTTATTTATTTTACATTTGTTAACCGGGTTAGTCTGGCTGAGCTTTTGGCTCATTTTCAGCAGACACCCAGGGAAAAAAAGCTCCTCAGGACTAGAAAACAATTTATTAAATTTTAGTAACATAGTAGTAACAATCAGCTATAGGATCTTACAAGCAGAGACCTGGAGAGAAAAAAGCTCCTCAGGCAATTCAATTATACAGAGCATTAACAACTGGCAGACAAGTATGTACATTGTTACAAACAAGGTTGTAAACAATTAGTAGAAGAAAATGAGACTAGTTACATCATTATTTAATCTGCTTAGAGCAAAATGAGTTAATAGTTAGGCAGATGCTTATTTAAAGTGGGTAGGATCTAGTTGTATAGGATTTAGGAAACAAGAAAGGAAAGTAAGAATGGCTAGTAGGAGATGTAGGGGAGGTATAGGAGACAGACTAGACAGATAGGTTGCTTTGAGACTAAGAATTAAGAGTGTTTGGAGATAGAAGAAGGGAAGAGGTAGAAGATGCAGGGGAATAGTGTTAGAGATACATTAAGAGTGAAGTGGTGAAAATAGGTGAATGTTACCTCAGATAGCTCTGTTGAGCAAAAGCTGGACACGAAACCAATTAACCTGCCAAACATGAGCTAAGAATTGCTACACTCAATGTAGGTTCACTGACAAGATGGCGCTTGGAAGTGGATGACATGATGGTAAGGGAAATCCAGCAAAGACAATTGGTTTGGGATTCATAGTCTACGACACAGGAGGAGGACAGGCTATAAATTGTGTGGGAATTGTGGTGAAAGATAGGCTTCAGAAGTAGTGAGAGGAAGTGAGGGATTTCATCAGAATTGGTGACAGACTCATGGGAATCAGACTGCAGTGTAATGATAGGGCAGTATTCATAATTTCAGCCCATGCCCCACAGCAGGCTTGTGATAGTGGAAAAAGAGTGCATCCACACAGCAGTTACAGGACCTACTAGATAAATCAGGACAACAGGAATTGGTTTTGATAATGGGGGACTTGACTGCATATATCATTACAGACAGAGCAGGATATAAGGACAGCCCGGGTCCACATGGGTGGGGCAACAGGAATAAAAAAGGAGAGTCCATTTTAGACTTCTGTCTGGCAAATGGCTTGATAGTAGCCAACACATGGTTCAGAAAGAGAAAGAGTCACAAGATCACATACAAGAGTGGCCAACATGCAACTCAGGTACTTCCTCCTAGTAAGGAAAGGGCACTGGAGTAAAATTAGTGATTGCACAGTCATCCCCAGTGAAACAGTCGGTCCAAAGCATAAACAAGTAATTGCCACAATCAGCTGTAAGCAATGGTTAGATAGAGCTCTAAGGTCAACAGAGACCACAATGAAGACCTGGAAGTTAACTGGGGAGAAATTACAATAGTTCAAGGAATTACTCAGGGCTCTAGCACCTCATAAAGAGGAGGAAATGGATGAAGTTGAAGAAGAATGGCAGCGCCTCAAAACAGCATGTGTTAGGACTACAGAACAGATATGTGGCTGAGCCAGGTATGGAAGTAAGGTACATAAGGAAAGCTGGTGGTGGAATGCAGACATCCAGAATGTCATCAAAAGAAAGAGTGCAGGAAAAAGTGGGAGACAGAAAAGACAGACTAGGCTAGGAAGGAAGGAACAGGGCCATTGGAGGCACTCTACCACTTCTGGGAAGGTTCCCAGTAGGTAGCACAAAGAAACTATATCAGTTTGCAAGACAAAGGTAGAAAGATAAAGAAGATAGTCAGACACCCTTCATAAACGATGCCAGCAACAACCTGCTCACCAGACCACAGGACATCAAAGGACTTCTAGCAGCATCTGAATGAAGAAAACTCCTCAGAAGCTGTACTGCCCCAGATACAGCCTACAAAGAGAGGAAAACAGGAGCCCACCCTAGAAGAAGTATGAATAGCTCTTAGGAAAATTAAGTCAGAGAAAGTTGCAGGCTCAGATAATATTGTGGCAGATATGATAAAGATGCTGGGTGAGAAAGGGGGAAAATGGCTCCTGAGGGTACTCATAGCAGTGTGGAGATAAAGGCGTATTCTAGATGACAGAAGAATAAGCTTACTTTTGCCAGTGTACAAGAACAAAGTGGACATCCACAACTGTGGGCAGTACATAGGTATCAAACTCCTGTCACATTGCATAAATGTTCTGGAGAGGGGTGATTAATAAATGGATACACAGAGTAGTAAAAGTAAGATGGGAGATGAGCAGTTCAGATTCAGATCAGGATGCAACACAACTGATCCAATGTTTGCAGTGAGAGAGATAGTTGAGAAGAAGCTAGAGATGAAGAAAGAGTCCAACTGGGCATTCCTAGACTTGGAGAAAGCATATAACAAGGTCCCAAGAAAGATGATTAGAGCAGAACTGCAGTAGTCCCAGAAACATTGGTAGAATTAGTGCAGGCTATGTACAAGAACCCAATGACTCAAGTACTAACAGTGTTCGGTCTCATAGAGGGTTTCCCAGTGGGAATGGGTGTGCACCACGGTTAAGCTCTGAGCCCATGGCGGTTCATTCCGATAATGGACTACCTAGCAAATAGGTCAAAGGGGACAGATCAACAAGGTTGCTGTATGCAGATGATGTAGCATTACAGGCAGACTCTGAGCAAGAACTTCAGCAAAAAATAGGGGAATGGAATGGGATGAAATTAAGTACAGATAAGTCACTGGTAACAACAGCAAATTAGGGAAATCAGAAAAGCTGAGAACTGTGGTAGAAGAAAAGATAGTGGAACAGGTTAATCGCGTCACATATCTGGGAGGGGTGGTTGACAAGAAGGGAAGTCTGAATTAAGAGGTCAAAACTAGAATCAGAGCGGCTGCAGCCAACTGGCATAGAGTGTCAGTTAGAGTGAATGACAGAAGAACACCGAAGAAGCTGAAAACTAAGGTGTACAAAACAGTGGTTCAATCAGTACCACTGTATGGTACAGAAACCTGGGCAGTAAAGGCAGAGAAGATGAGAAGGCTACAGGTGATGGAAATGAAGTGCCTGAGAAGGGTGGTAGGATGCACATTGTGGGACAGATGAAGAAATGAGGACATAAGAGCAGAGGCCAAAGTAGCTCCAATTACAGAAAATATCAAAAAGGACAGATCACAGTGGTTTGGGCACATGTGCAAAAAAGCAGAAAACTATTTGGTGAAGAAGATTTGAGACAGACAGGAAGAAGTTAAGAGGAAATTAGGACATCCAGCAAAGAAGTGGATGGATTGTGCGAGAAAAAATCTATGACAGTCAGGCATGAGTGCTGAAGAAGGCAGGAGTGTGGCATTGAATTGAGAGAGATGGCAACAGGTAACACACCACCCATGTAGAAAAATAGGAAAAAGGGGGTTGATGATGACAATGATATAAAAATTGGAAGCAGAACTAGAACTGAGTCTTTTCCTTTCATCAAGTATTATAAAATGAGACTGAAATATTTCTGTATAAAATCAAGAGCCTTCCATCAACAACACCATTTATGGCTGGCCTATTAATGGATATGAGTGCAATATTTCTACAATGTAAAAATGGGGAAAGAAGGATCAGAAACAACCTGGACAGACTCAGGTGGAGTGAATAAAAACACAGTATCTGGAGTGAACTCTTTGTGACAATAAGTTCCTTTGAGTCTAACATGATGTCATATATGTAGACACATAACTCTGCTCTGTAGTAGAGACAGTAAAAAAAATATGTACACACATAACTCTGCTCTATAGTAGAGACAGTAAAGAAAATATGTACACACATAACTCCAATCTATAGCAGAGACAGTAAAGAAAATATGTACACACATAACCATACTCTATAGTAGAGACATAAAGAAAAGAGGCATCAGACATGTCATGTATTCTTCAAAATCTGTTACTGGCTGCTAGGCGATTATTTATTTTTATTTTATTTATTTTGCTTTTGTTTGTTGGGTTTGTCTGACTGGGTTTCTTTAAAAAACTCTTTTCAGTGGATGCTTAGGGAGAAAAGCTCAAACATATTACAAATGCACATGCATTCAGTAATGTAAATGAACAGGCATTAAATAATACACATTAACAATTATCCATACATGTGCTGATTAAATTACAATCATATAAAAGCAGGGGCTGCTATTACAGTACAAAAGATTGCTATGCATTAGTAGATTATAGGATCATAGTTGGTTACCAGGCTATCAACTCGGAGGTCATTTCAAGCCTAGCTGTTTCATCCCAATGTAATACCACAGATAATCTAGTCAATACCTAGGACTGTATTTAGTAATGACTGCCCATGTCCAGCAGGGTTGTGGGCACTATTCCCGGTAAGAATTTATGGTGCCCCATTCACTCATCCAGGTTCCTTTTGAACAGTGTCATAGAGGTGTTCTGCTTCACATGAATTAGCAGCCTATTCCAAAGATGCAACAGTCTCGGCAGTCTCTGAGAGACAAATCTGTCACTCCAGCATATCCTATTCAAGTTGCAAGTCATATTTAGGTCCCTGGAACAGGTAGCTCTAGTCCTGTTGAATTTACAGATGTGCAACAAATTCATTAGGTTTAGGTTGGAGATTGCTCTGCAAGCCAGACATAAATCTCCCCTAAGAAGTCTATATGATACTGAGTATAGTGACAGCGACTTAAGTCGGTCTGCGTAAGGTATTGTGCTGGAATCCCTTGATCTTAGAAACCTCTGAGGTGTCTCCAATTGCTGCAGGTGCTTTGTATGGTACATGCCAAAAGGGGCATTATACTCGATTATGGGCCTGATTACTGACAAGTATAGAGGGGTTATAACCTCCTTTGCTCTATAGGTAATGCCTTTGTTAATCAATTATGCTACACACAAAACCTTCCTTACTACAGTAGATACATATTGCTCAAATTTAAGTTTGCAGTCTACCTGTGATCCCAGATCTCTTACCGCATTGTAGGTACATAGGGTATTGTTAATTTGATAGTGTGAAGGGACATTGTTTTTAGCAAAGGGAATGATGATACATTCCTTTACATTCAGTTTGAGAATATGACAAAGACACCAGCTATTGGTCTGTGTAAGACCCTCCTGAAGTATACTGACATAATTTGAGGATTCAATAATTGCACCCAGTTTGCATTCGTCTGCAAATGTAGTCAGGAACAGCCCCTTAGTTTTGGCCTAAACTTCTGAGAAGTATATACCAAACAGTAGGGGGCCCAGCACTGACCCTTGTAGTGCCCCATTGGTGACAGGTCTGCTGCTTGATATGGAATCACCGACTTTAATTTTGTGTGACTGGTTTGTGAGCCAGTTGGTAACCCATCTTACAACAAAGGGGTTTACATTCAGTTTGCAAAGTTTATCAGTAATGCCTGAATGTGGGATTGTGTCAAAGGCCTTTGCCAAGTCAAGCTATACTGTGTGCACAGATTTGCCCTCGTCAATGGCCCTGGTCACGTTTTTGAAGAACTCAACCAGGTTTAACAGACAGGATCTGCCCTCGATGAAGTCAAATTGGATTGAATCCAACGTCTGAAGGTTGCCTATGTCTTTATTTATGAGGTCCATGATGATATGTTCCATGGCTTTATAAATGTGGCTAGTCAGAATTATGTGTCTATAATTCCCTGGGTCTGTTGCTAAGCCACCTTTGTGGAGGGGAATAACGGTTCCTGTTCTCCATTCTGCAGGAACAAAGCCTGTGGTTAGGCTGTGATTGAATAGGGTACTTAATGGTGATGCTAGTTCATGCTTTAGTTTGTTTAGATGACAGCCTGGGATGCTGTGTTTTTTGCCTTAGATAAGGCTTTAATGACCTGCTCTTCAGATATGTAGGGTGGGGAGGAGTTGGGAGCAAGGTATGTGATAAGTTTGGAAGGGATAATGAAGTGAAATTTTCATCATATTTGTCCACTAGCAGGTTTGCTATCACCGGGGGATCAGTGTGTGTGATACCGTTAATCACTAGTTCAGCACATGCTTAGGTGGTCTTACCTTTTAGGCTATGTACGTAGCTGTAAAAGACCTTATGGTTATCCTTGGCTGTGATTGCTAAATTTTTCTCAAAGTCACCCTTTTTGACCTATTGTCTTATTTTCCTGTTGAGGCTGAGGAGGCTGCTTTTCCATTGCTGGGACCTCACCTTAGTTTTCTTAGACAGCAGCTTTTTGCATTTGTTGTAAATTTTTTTATGCTAGATGTCCAGCAGGATGGCTTTTTTTAATTGGGGCTCTGGCTTTGATTCTCTCTGGAACAGCCAACTCTATATACTTATACACGTGATTGTACAGGACTTTAGTGTAAGCTTTGGTGCAGTTACCACTTCCAGCTAGGGGTGGGGCTTGGAAAGCATTTATACATTCCCCTACAAGGGTATAGTTTAGTTTGGTGAAATTTTTAATCTGACTTCACCCTTTGTGAGTTCTGGTGTTAGTACCAGTGTGAAGGTGACTGATTTGTGGTCAGATTTGACTAATGATGATCTGATAGTTGCAGTGGTGCATCTGTTTGTCATGTTAGTGAGGACCAGATCTAGTATGTTTGATCCTCTTGTTGGGGTTTAAACAATTTGTTTCAGGGCATTTGAGTTAAAGTCAAGGAACTTTTGTGCTACTGAGTTAGGGCTAGAGTAAGTTTCCCAGTTGATGGTGGGATAATTGAAATCCCCAATGACCAGAGTGTTTGTCAATATTTGGATTGACTTCAGTTAAGTCAAGTAGGCCTCATGCGCATCATGATCCATGGAGGGGGATCTATAACTAGCTATGACTTGAATGCGGATATTACCCACAGTAATCTGAACTTGAAGTAACTCCATGGAGTTGTCCAATCTGCTAGTTTGGAGGTAAGACATGCAGGTAGGTGTGAGCATGTGTGGGTGTGCCTTCTTTGAAGGTTGGGCATAGGGCTGTCAACTCGACACCGTAAAAATTCACTGCCAATCATTAGTGGACCAGAGTTCCGCTGTGGTGATCTCTCACTGGGAAAAGCCAAAAGGCAGTTTTTTATAGACAGAAACACCACCTCCATTGGTTCTTACACATTTGTTTTGCAGTCTGAAGGTGTGGAAAGTATTGTAGTCTTGCATGACCGGGGTACTCTCCGAGGCCTTGAGCCAGGTTTCTGTGACTGCACAGACATCTACATCCTCCAGTGATATAAGTGCTTCCAGGGTGTGTAGTTTTTTGGTTTAAGCTCCTAGCATAACCCTTATTTTTTTATGTTTGGCAATTTTCATGTCTGCAATTTTGTTTTTGAGACCTTGTCTAAAAAAGGCACTATGGGGTAGGCAAGAGCCTTTTCCAGCAGCCAAAAGCCTAGTGGTGACAGATGCAAACTGTTTCTAGCAAAGCAGTGAGGTTTGTCGACCCAGGCTGACAGAAAATGGATCCCTTTGAATAATTACCAAAAACTAAGCCAATTATTGAAATCTATAATTTTTTGTTTATACTGTGGCATCATTCTAGGTGAGGGTAATATGTTGCTCAAGGCTAGGGACATACTTGCCTGGGAAACATGCTCGGACAGCTCAATCATGTCTCTCTTCATATAGTCCAGTGAGGTATGCCTTAGGTCGTTCACTCCAACATGGGCTATGACATAGTCATAATGGTACTTGTTGTCAAGAGATCTGAGTGCATGCATAATCTAATGAATCCTGGCACTGAACAGGCAGCTGACCGTGACTTTCTCTTTATCAACTTGGTGAGTGGGACATCTGTGTGTCTCATTATGGAGTCTCCAATGACAAGAAAATTTGTTTTTTGAGTATTACTCCTTAAGTGCTTGGCAGGTGAGGCACTGGTGTTGCTATGTGTCTTGGGTGCTGTGGGAACTGTGTTAGTAACATCAGTGTTTTGTTTTGGAGGTCTGTGATGTTTTGGTAATTTTTTTTGAGAGAACCCCCATGTATGTTGATTTATGTGATGGAGGCGTACTATGTGTATGAGTAGTGGTACTATGTACATAAATAATGGCGGGTGAGTTGACAATCTCTTCAGTGGTACTGTTTTGAGTGTGAAAGAACAGGGATTCAATATTATAGGCATAGATACAGCTCTCACACTCTGTACAAGAGTGAGTTATTAGTTGAGGGCTATCAGTGTACATTAGGCAGTTGCTACACTGACTCAGGAGACCCAAATCAACAAGGCTGACAGAAGAAGCAAGGGTAGCCCAACTGTCTATAATGCTAGGGTTGAAGAAATGTTATCACAAAGGAGGTGCTTTCAGGACCAAGCACTGGAGATGGGTATTTCTGACGGGGCTTTTGACTGGTGATTTACTAAGTCATAGTTCACTAGTAATACTTCTTAGACTGGAGATGTACTAAAGATGAGGACTACACTAATGTTCTTCAGCTGTATCTATGTAAAAAATTGTCAAAATTATCTGTCTGGCTATGGAGCACAATTTTGCAGCAGTGCATGTTGCTGCACAGCATACAAGCAAGCAGAAACCCACTCAAATGAGGGGCTTAAACACCAGAAGCTAAAAACTAAAAAAAAAAAAAAAAAAAAACTTAACCATTAAGGGTGCTTACTCCAAGCCCTAGACAAATCACCCTTCGCCTGACAGGTTCCAATCAGCACAATTTCTCACAAGTGTGCAGAAGTTCCCCTTTCAATCAAAGATGTCTTGGAAAATATGCTCAGAATACAACAGCCACTACAAACAGATTGAGAGGCAACAAACCTGTATCTGGACTATGCTACAGCTATTAGCTACCATAATTTATGCGGAAAACACTAAAAAACGTTTTTAACAGCAGAAAAACAGCAGTAAGACACTAAAAATGTTTTAAACAGTAGAAAAGCAGCAAGGAGACACTAAAGAATGTTTTAAACAGCAAACAAATCAGTTATCTAAGACTGCTTGGAGGAAAAGAGAACAAACCAAGCAGAAGCTTTGCAAACAGTGAAAAAGGTAGCAACAATTATTTTGTGAATAGTGAAAACAGCAAAATAATATGATTTAACAAGAACAGTAAGGCAGAGAAATGTAGTACAAACAGTGCAGTTTAGTTTACAGTATTAAAATACAGTATTAAATAAGCAGAACAGAATAAAAAGTGCAGTAAATAGTATAATCAAACAAAAAAAAGCAGGCAACTTATGGTTTTTGGGAAGCTCAGAAGCCTCTAGCCATCTGATATATCTTAGCTCAGAGTTGTGCCTGGCAGCCCACCTCAGTTCAGCTCTGATTAAACGGACAGGAAACCCTCTCAAATGTGGGTCTTAAATACCAGAAGCTAAAAACTTAATTTTAAAAAAAAAATCTCAAAAGAACCAACGAGGGTGCTTACTCCAAGCTCTAGACTAATCACCCTTCACCAGACAGGTTCCAATCAGCACTTTTCTCTCACAGGTGTGCTGAAGTGCCCCTTCCAATCAAAGATGGCTTGGAAAATTTGCTCAGAATACAACAGCCACTACAAACAGACCCAGATGTAGCAAACCTGTATCTGGGCTATGCTACAGCTACTAGCTACCCTAATTTAGATGGGAAACACTATCAAAGTTTTAAATAGCAGTGAGACACTAAAAATGTTTTAAACAGTAGAAAAACAGCAGGAAGAAACTAAAGAATGTTTTAAACAGCAAACAAATCAGTTATTTAATACACTGCTTGGTGGGGAAACAGAATAAACCAAACAGATGCTTTGAAAACAGTGATAAGTACCCAAATTACTTTGCAAATAGTGAAAATAGCAAAAAAAAAAGCTTTGCAAACAGCGATAACAGCAACAGAATACAGTTTAGCAGGTGCAGTAAGGCAAACAAATGCAGTAAAAACAATGCAGTTTAGTTTACAGTCTTAAAATGCAGTCTTAAATAAGCAGAACACAATAAATTGATCATTGGAAGAAGTGTATTAATGGGTTTGTCAAATAGGTAATAAACTCCAAGTCCAATTTACTATGGGTAAGACCCCCCCCCTTCAGGTCATCATCAGTTACAGGTCCCCTTCCATGAACCAAGATGCCCACACAGCTTATTTAGACCTACTTGAGACAATTAAGGTACAACCTAACATCGTAGTCATGGATGATTTTAACTATCCTTCCATTAATTGGGAAACGTATATGAGCCCAAATTCACTTGCACAAAAGTTCCTAGACTTTGGTAATTCAAAGGCCCTGGAACAAATAGTGTATAACCCCACAAGGTGCTCCAGTATTCTAGACCTGGTCCTCACCAATATGAGTGACCAATGCAACGCCTTAAGGTTAGGGCCTACACTGGTTAAATCCAACCACAAAGCAGTTATTTTTGAAGTAGCAATAGCACCAGCATTCCCCAAAGGAGAAATCAGGCTAAAAAACTTCACCAAAGTTAACTATACCATCCTGACTTTCACGATCCAGGTTCCACAGATGTTATTGACAGCTGTACTAAGGTATACACTGATACCCTCTATAAACATCTACACAAATGCACAGGTACAGCCATGCCACATGGATTAAAGCAAGATCCTCAAGAACAAACAAACCATCCTGGTGGACATCTAGCATTAATAAATTATACAATATGCAAAAGAACTTGCTGTCTAAAAATACAAAAGTGAGATCCCAGAACTGGAAGATTACCCTCCTCAGCCTAAATAAACAAATGAGTCAACTCATAAAATCTTCAAAGAGCAACTATGAGAAAAATTTAGCAACCATAGCCAAGGATAACCATAAGGCTTTCTTCAGCTGTGTCCACAACCTAAAAGCTAGGACTGTAGTCAGGTGGGCTGCAAACTGATTAACAGATTGACAACACTCAGTCAGAGTGGGAAACTTTACCTCTGCCAGGATACCTGTCACCAGTGGGGTCCCACAAGGGTCAGTACTGGGTCACCTCTTGTTTGGTATATATTTCTCAGATGTCCAGGCCAAAACGGAAGTGCTGTGGCTAACTAAGGTTGTGGATGACTGCAAATTAGGTGCTATCATTGAATCCCCTAGTGATGTCAGTGTACCTCAAAAGGGGCTTACATAGACCAATGACTGGTACCAAAGTCATGGTCTTAAACTAAATGCTACAAAATGCATCACCATTCCCTTCTGTATAAACAATGTCCATGCTGATTATAAAATAAACAATAATACACTAAGTACCAATTCAGTAGTGAGAGACCTGGGAACACAAGTTGACTGTGACCTCAACTTTGACCACCATGTGTCTACTGTGGTGAGGAAGGCATTCTACATCGCTCACCTGATTAGCAAAGGCAGCGCCTCACGAGCAAAAAAGGTTATAACTTCCCTGTACTCATCCATCATCAGCCTATTTTGAATATAATGCTCCCTTTGGTATGTACCGTACCAGATACCTGCAACAAATTCAGAGACCTTAGAGATTTCTAAGAAAATTCAGGGTCTCCAGCACATGTCTTATATGGACAGACTGAAGTCACTGTCACTGTACTCAGTAGTGTAATGACTACTTAGAGGTGACTTCACTGTACTCAGTAGTGTATAGACTAATTAGAGGTGACTTACAGTGGATATAAAAAGTGTACACATCCCTGTTAAAATGCCAGGTTTTTGTGATATAAAAAACGAGACCACAATAAATCATTTTGAAACTTTTCCCACCTTTAATGTGACCCATAACCTGTACAATTCAATGAATAACAAACAAATCTGTTAGGGGAAAAAATATAAAAAGTAAAAAACGTAGAATAAGCTTGTTGCATAAACTAATACTTTGTTGAGGCACCTTTTGATTTAATTACAGCATTCAGTCTTCTTGGGTACACACTTGCCATCAATTAAAGAGACTCTGATTAACCCCAATTAAAGTTCAGCTGTCCTAGTAGGATTTTCCTGACATTTACTCAGTTGCCTGCTAAAGCAAAAGCCATGTTTTGCAGGGAACTTACAAATTATCAAACAGATCTCATTGTTGAAAGGTATCAGTCAGGAGAAGGGTACAAAAAATATCCACAGCATTGGATATGCCATGGAACACAGTGAAGACAGTCATTAAAAAGTGAAGAAAATATGGGACAACAATGACGTTGCAAACTGGACATCCCTCCAAAATTGATGAAAAGACAAGATGAAAACTGGTCAGGGAGGCTGCCAAGAGACCTACAGCAACACTGAAGGAGCTGCAGGAATTTCTGGCAAGTACTGGTTGTGTACTACGTGTGACAGCAATCTCCCGTATTCTCCATATGCCTGGACTATGGGGTAGGGTTGCAAGACAGAAGCTTTTTCTTACACAGAAAAACATCCAGGCCTGGCTAAAATTTGCAAAACAATACATCAAGTCTCCCAAAAGCATGTGGGAAAATGTGTTATGGTCTGATGAGACCAAGGTTGAACTTTTTGGCCACAATTTCAAAAGGTACGTTTGGCACAAAAACAATGCCTCGCATCACCAAAAGAACATCATCTCCACTGTGAAGCATGGTGGTGGCAGTATCATGCTTTTGGATTGTTTTTCTTCTGCTGGAACTGGAGCTTTAGTCAATGTGGAGGGAATTATGAACAGTTCCAAATATCAGTCACTTTTGCCAACACGACAAAGACCCCAAGCATACATCCAAATCAACAAAGGAGTGGCTTCACCAGAAAAAAATTTAAGTTTTGGAATGGCCCAGCCAGAGCCCAGACCTAAATCCTATAAAAGATCTGTGGGGTGACCTGAAGAGGGCTGCGCACAAGAGATGCCCTCACAATCTGACAGATTTGAAACACTTTTGCAAGAAACAGTGGGCAAATATTGCGAAGTCAAGATGTGCCATGGTGATAGACTCCTACTTAAGAAGACTGAATGCTTTAATTAAATCAAAAGGTGCTTCAACAAAGAATTAGTTTATGGGTGTGCACACTTATGCAACCAGCTTATTGTACTTTTTTTATTTTTTATATTTTTTTCCTTAACAGATTTGCTTGTTTTTCAATTGAATTGTAGAGGTTATAGGTCACATTAAAGGTGGGAAAAGTTTTGAAATGATTTATTGTGGTCTCATTTTTTTATATCAGAAAAAAAAAACATTTTAACAGGGGTGTGTACACTTTTTATATCCACTGTATGTCTGGTTTACAGGGATATGTCTGACCCAAATCAAATGGAAATGCTCAACATGCACAAGTCCAATGGGACTAAAGTCACCCGTTTCAGAGACCTCAATCTAGCCTGTGACATAAACAGGACCTGCTGGAGAGACAGATACATCTCTCAGAGGTTGCCACTCCTCTAGAATAGGCTTCCAATACATATCAAGCAGAGCACTTCCAATACCCTGTTTAAGTGCAACCTGGACGACTGGATGGGAAACCATAAATTTCTGCCAGGGCTTGCTCCGGCTTCTCTCCTGGACATGGGTAGTCCTTGCTAGAAAAAACTTGGACATAGACAAAATCTCTCATCTAGTATTATATTGGGGTGTAATGACTAGGCTTGTAAAGACCCTCAGGTCAACAGCTTAGTAATATCCTATGAACCTATGAACCTATCATGTGATTAGTGCTTAGAAATTCAAAGAAATTGAAGTGAGGGAATGAACTAGGTAGGGCAGGAAAATACTGCTATTATAGTTCAGTGGTGGGGTGTAAACCAGGTTCAGAGACAATTATACATATGGCTATAATGGGTCTATATTATTTCATGGAGTGGCTATTCAGCGAATAGCCATTCATCGAACACCTATTTATTGAAGCTGCTCTTCATTGAATGGCAAATTTTAAGTAGGGCCAACCAGCGGTTGGTCACCCCCTGGAATTTGCCCTTTTCCCCACTGTAGTGGAATTTCAGAGTTAGTATATTCAGTTGGGGGGTATTGGGGGGTGTAGCCCCACTCCCCAGTTTGGCAGGTTTTACATTTTATTTATTTATTTATTTTTTGTGGTTATTCAGTTGACCAAACACTTGTTTGCCCTACATAAAATTTGATGTTCGATGAAGAGTGGCTTCGATTAATAGATGTTAGATGAATGGCTATTTGCTGAATAGCCATTTGATGAAATGATATAGACTTGGCTATAATAAAGTTTGTATTAAAAGTATTGTGGTGGGGATGAATAGTGTCATAAAATAATGAAAATAGCTGAGAGATGCTATTAAACCTATCCAGGCATAGGTGCTGAGTATGGGATTCTGAAAGAAGAGAAATGGTTTGATGACATGACAAGCTGATTAGAGACACATGAAACACCGATCCCTTTATTGGCAATACCCAAGTTCTAACTTCATATTCAATTAAATATTTGACAGACAGTAGTCTTATGCTGCTAGGAGGGCAGCCACGGTGGTGCAGCGGTTAGCATTGTCACTTCACAGCAAGAGGTTCTCTGGTTCAATCCTCGGCTGGGGTGCCTTTTGTGCGGAGTCTGCATATCCTCCCTGTGGTCACGTGGGTTTCCTCCGGGTGCTCCAGTTTCCTCCCACATCCCAAAGATATGCTGCAGGTGGATTGGACACTCTAAATTGGCCCTGTGAGTGCTTGTGTATGTGTGTCTTCTGTAGAAGGTTGGGTGCTGGGCTGGCAGCTCGACACCGTAAAACTCCACTGCCAATCATGAGCGGACAGGTGATCCGCTGTGGTGACCCCTAACCGGGAAAAGCCGAAAGAAAAAGAAGAAGTCTTATGCTGCTAGGAAGTTTTGTTAGGATGGAGTTTATAGTGAAAAAAGGCAGATGTTTTGAAGTTGAATGCTGCAGTTATGATGTGATATAGGTGAACAAGCTGTATTTGCTCTGCTCTTAAGTCTTCCTTGAGTTTGGAATACAGATTTAATGCACTGGGGTAAAACTGCCTGTCATGGAGTAAAGGTGACTGTGGGGGTCTATGCAGTACCAATTACATTCTCACTGAAAGCAAGTGACTGCTGTATTAAAAGAGATGACGCAAACCAAATTTGGCTGCATTCCCATTTCACATTTGCAGCAATGGCAAAATGCCAAAAGAAATTTATACTCGAGCAGCCATAAAAAATGACTTTTCTCCGAAAAGGCTATTACTCAGATGGCCATAAAAATTATTTTTACTGCTTTATAAGATCTTAAATCTGTCTATATATCCATAGACATTTTGTAGCTATTCCATCTAAATGCCAGTCCCTTGCTGTTCAGTTCCCTCACAGTGTGTGTAAGTGCGTGTGCATGTGTGTGTCTGAGAGTCTTCACACATGTGCATTTGGAAAAGCTATGAATTCAAGTTACCTGCTGCAAGAAAAGTAAAAAGGCTGTGAATCAGCCGATGATCAGATAGAGAAGTAGGGCAGATGCCAATTCCAATTGATAGATATGAGGGTGGGATTCTCAGAAATGCAGGAAGAAACTGTTGAGGAGAAGTAAACAAGCAACAATAGAGATGGCTGGGGATAGCAGTAAAGCATCTGTTGTACTGGACAGCATTGTGGGAAGTTACAGTATCATAATCTATAAGAACATGCATGCATCTGCTGTGCCAGAGGCAAAGCAAATATATAATTTATGATACATGAAGCAGAAAAGTCTCTCTCCATCTCTTTCTACATATGTTTCAAATGTAAATACTAGGCACTCAGTCTGGAAAGTATTACATGCCTAGACATTAACCAAAGGTGAGAATCAACCTGAATACCTAGAGTCTGTGAGGTAAACACATTAACTATTATGCTAACCCCCAACACAAAAATAAAACCAATTTTATAAACCAGGCAGGCCCATAGTCCGTTTGCAGTGGGGACATATGAGCAATGTGTGGTTAAGTGACTTCCTCAGGGCCACACAGCAGGCAAATGAAGCTTGAGGGATGCAAAACTTCTACCACAAGAAATACAACTCCCAGCTTTAACCCTATGCACCAGCTGCCATGTCATTTGTAGATAATATAAAAGAATGGCATGCTTTTATTTCTAAAGTATCATACTAACCTACCCTGGTAACCAAAAGATAAATAAAATAAAAACCCATTAACAATGGTTATAAATTTTACTGTGACATCCATTAATTATAAGAATCGCAGGGAATTCACAGCAAAGTATTCTATAATATTTAGTAGATGCTTGTATAGAGCAAATCTGGCAATGTTGCATTGGATAAGACAGTCCTGCAAATATTGTTAAATAGTAGGCTGCAGCAATTCTGCAGATGGGTACAAGTTCCCTTGTTATCTAAATATCTGTAAGGAAATAGTGCAGTATTTACAACCTGCCTGGATATAGTAATAATACCTATGTTTAACCAGGTAGGCCCACAGACCCTTTTCAGAGGCAAATTGGGAGCAATGTCTGGCTAAGTGACTTGCTCAAGGTAACACATTAGACAAATGAAAGTTGAGGGACTCAAACCCTGTACCACAGCTCACAGGCTTAACCTTATGAGCCAGCTTTCACCCATTGCTAGGCCACTTACCCTAGTCAAAACTGCTTGAAGTGAAAATATAGCAGTTTATATTCCCAGTATTGTCTTTTAGCAGCAGTTGGTGTTTAGAATCAAGATAAATACTGAAGATTGGCACAAGAAAATTTACCTGTTTGAACCGATAGTGCATAAAATAGCATGTATACACAAAGTTTTATTCATATGTATTTTGTCCATTGACTTACTGCAGGACACTAACAGAAAGTCTGAGACGTAGTTGGAAATCACAGAACAAGCACATACAGTAAAGAAAAAATAATTGTGGGCATCAATTTGCTTTTGTGTATTGGTGTTATTTGCAATATGTGGGAGCGCACACACACACACACACACACACACACACACACACACACACACACACACACACACACACACACACACACACACACATTCAGACATTCACAATCCCTACACGGAAACATTGACACACACACACACACACACACACACACACACACACACACACACACACACACACACACACACACACACACACACACACACACACACACAGTCTTGAATAATAATAATGAGGCTGATTTCTTGTCATTTTATTTCAGTCTTTGTTGACCTGCCCAAAAACTCATACATATAATCTCTGTACACATGGGAGTGATGTGAAACAATTTACAGTCATAATTGCATGTCACTATCTATGGCTGTGTCTGTATGTGTGCACGTGTTTCTGTGCACAGTTTGTGTGCATGTGTGTGTGCTACCATGCCTATATTTAGTCAGCAGCTTTCAGTGTGCCACTTTACTGATGTTTAACAGTGCTTTTCCAGTCAGCTATTTGATGTTGTATTTTCAACTGTCCTAGATAGCATATCTTTGAATTCACTATAACTTCTTGTGTCGTTAATTGCCTAGAATTGAGTTGTAGTGTAACAATTTATTTAAATTTGTTTTACTTGATATTATGTTATATACCTTGGATTTAAAACTCCTTTTGTGCCTAGACGTGATATGCACTCTGCTTGATAATGCCAAGTGATAGTCTGTTAAGGATTGGTTTATACTTCAACTGCACTTTTAACAACTGAGAGCCAGCCATCTGATTGTAACCTATTTTGGAACTGTACTCACTACACGGTTCCCTATTATGTGTTCAAAGACTCAAATCTTTGAATGCGTCTTTATCAAACTGACAAAAGCGAAAATTTTAAATGGCAAAGGGGCATATAAGCAATTTCTTTCCCTGGGAAAGAAATCGCTTGGCCACCTCTGTTACTTTGCCATTTTCCCCACTGTAATGTGATCTTGGAGTTGGTATATTTAGTTGGGGGGGGGTGTTTAGTTTGTAGTGATGTGGTTTTGTTATTGAGCTAAGTGATTTCTTTTCCAGGGAAAGAAATTGCTTATATGCCCTTTGTTGTTTTGCATTTTCACTCTTGTCAGTTCGGTAAAGACGCTTTCAAAATTTTGTGTCTTCAACGATGTAATAGGAACCCCGTTACACTATACTTTACCCTATTCCCTTAAACCTACTTTGCACACTTGTCCCTACCTAACTTTCTCTCTTCTTTTACCTTCTATCTCTTCTGCCTCACTCCCATTAATATGCTTCTGAACACCTCAATAATGCTCTTTCTTCTCCTTTCTTATCTGCCATATCCTTCTACTAGTTGCTCGTTTGTTGTCCCTAACCTTCTACTAGTTGCTCTTCATTTGTTTTGTCCCTTGAATATTAAAATAATCTCTCTCTCTCGCCTTACAGCTTGCTAACTCTTGTCTCCCTACCTTGGGTGCTCCCTGCTCTACTTATGATCAACCAGACATACCTCCCTGCTAAGGAAGTTGTCCTGTGACTGGCTAAATCTTTGGAATTAGTTCTAAATGACAAAAAATACACCGAGCCCACAGACATTGCCAACATCCTAGCTGACAGGTTCAGTGCAAACTTCTCCCCCCCCCCTCCCCACCAAAAGGGCAAATATCTATCCCAACAGAGTGCTGCCTCCCTGACATCTCAGATGCTCAGGTAAGAGCCGCCCTCTCCAAAGCAAAAAACACAGCATCAGTGGGACCAGATGGTGTCCTGGGCTGCGTTCTACATGAACTCCAAGAAGAGCTAAACCCAAACATAAAACTACTGTTCAATCTTAGCCTTACTACAGGATATGTACCCAAAGAGTGGCATACAGCAACAGTGGTCCCTCTCCACAAAGGTGGTGCCTCAACGGATCCTGGAAACTATCGCCCCATAAGCCTGACTAGCTTGGTCTGCAAAGCTATGGAAAGGATCATCATGGACCTCATAAATATAGATATTGGGAACCTACAGACACTGGATCCTACCCAGTTTGGCTTTGTTAAGGGCAGATCCTGCCTCTTAAACCTGGTCGATTTCTTTGAAACAGTCACCAAGGCCATTGGCGAGGAAAGGTGGTCCACACAGCCTACCTGGACCTCGCAAAAGCCTTCGATACAATACCCCACTCGGGCATTATAGATAAGCTCACCAGCTTAAATATAAACCCCTATGTCACTAGATGGGTTGCAAACTGGCTCAAGGACAGAACCCACATGGTTAGAATTGCTGGAGCCATGTCAGACTCCAAACCAGTTACAAGTGGCGTCCCACAAGGCTCAGTCCTGGGACCTCTCTTGTTCGGTATATATTTCTCGGCGGTACAGGCCAACACGGAAGGACTGTGGCTGACCAAGTTTGCAGATGACTGCAAACTGGGCACCATAATCAACTCTCCAGCCGACACAAGCATCCTCCAAAAGGGCCTCATAGAAACAGACAACTGGTGCCAGAGCCATGGCCTCAAGCTAAACGCCAAAAAGTGTATAGTCATCCCCTTTGGCAAAAACAAAGTTCCCACAAATTACCACATAGGTGGTAATCCATTAAGTACAGAAGAAGTCATTAGGGACCTGGGGACCCAAGTTGATAGCAATCTGTCATTTGACAACCACGTGGCCAAAGTGGTTAGAAAAACATTTTATATAGCCCACCTAATCATGAAGGGATTCACATCTAGATCAGGGGAGATCATTGTGCCTCTTTACTCATCCCTCATCAGGCCCATAATTGAGTACAATGCCCCTTTTGGGATGTACCTTACCAGACACCTGCAGCAACTGGAAAGACCCCAAAAGTACCTCACCAAGAGCATCAAAGGGCTCAAACAGATGCCATATGCTGCCCGGTTAAAGAAACTCCAGCTCTACTCAGTGGCATACCGCCTGCTCAGAGGCGATCTGTGCCTGACGTATAAAGCCATGTCCAACCTGGAATTAATGGACATGCTGCACCTCAGAAAATCCAAATCCCATCGAGCTCGCTCGAGACTTGAACCTCAGCACTGAAATAAATAGGACATGCTGGAGGGACAGATTCATAACCCAGAGGCTCCCTTCCCTCTGGAATAAAATCGCAGTCCAGGTCAGGCAGAGTCCCACATTGACTCTCTTCAAGAGGAATCTTGATGAGTGGATGGGAGATCGTAGGTTTACCCCGGCTATCACTTCTGTGTCACTGTTAGACAGAGGCACAGTATACTAACCTCAAAAAAGGCATAGCAAAATTAATTTAAAATGGGTGGCGAAAGCCAAACGCACTCTGGCTTGGCTTATAAATGCCCTAGGGCAGATAGCCTAGTATAAACCTATGAACCTATCTACAGTGCAGTCTTAACAGCCTATGTTTCCCCTCCAACCAAAACCATCAGCGCTTACGTGGCTATACCTTGTACTTGTATGTTTATATTTAGCTATTGTGTTTTGATATACTGTGTACCCATGGCATTACGATAGCAGCTTACTGCAGTCCATATCCATCCCCCACTCTTTTTACCTTTTTCGCTCGGTTTCTTGCTAGAGCAATTACTTTTCCCCTTTTAATATTACACCACTAGGTGGCAGCATACTTCCATAATATACAGCCATACCCCCGTACTTTCTGCCCTATCGTATAATATCCCTATTGTTAGCTTCTTTCTAATCAACAAACTTTTTCCACACACTTCTCTATTGCCCCATTATTATTAAAAGACTGTATTTTGGGTATAGATTACAACTTGTGTTTTGTACTTACCAAATTAGATTGGCTATAACTCTGTGGCTTTGAATGAGCCCGAGTCACTGATTGGTTCATTCCTTAGTGTAACTTCACTCCATATTGGCCTACTAGTCTCCCATCCCCATACTATCTCTGATAAGGGTATCCTTCCTAACTATCTTAGTGATCACCTCCCTTCCTTCACTCATCACTCACCCACCTTTTTACATCAGTCTCATAACTATATTTCCACTTGTTCTTTTAAAAACTTCAACCCTCAATCCTTCTCTGACTCACTAAAACATACTAACTGAACCCCTATAAAACCCCTCCCCCTTGAATGATGCAGTGATGTACTTCAATACCACATTCATCAGTCTGTTCAATAGCTTTGCTCCCATTAGAACTAAAATAATTAAATACAATATGGCCCTCTGGATAACCAATGAGACTATAACCCTCATGCATCTCTGGGACAAAGCATGGAAAAACTACCAGAAACACAAATCTTCTTCCTCCCTGACTGACTATAAGCAACTTCACAACAAAGTCATATAATGCATAGCCTGGGACTGAAAATCCTATTACACATTACTCCAAAACAACCACAAAACTAACCCTAAAAAGTTCTGGAATAGTATATCTACCCTCCTCTATCCTGGTAAAAAAGTAAACCGTTGCCATGACCCTAACATCTCTGACCTCTCCTTAGCTACCCAATTTAACTCCTTTTTTATTGACTTTATAGCTAAACTCACTACATCTTTTACAAATAATATACCTAGCCCACAATCTCCTGTCTCCCCTAATCCACCCTCCTCAAGCAACAAAACTTCTCAACTCCATCCTTTCACTCTCCAAACTGTCCCTTTCTCTACCATAAAAATATTCCTACATAATCTGAAGGCATGTTCAAATGCCCCTGATGACCTTCCATCTAACTTCCTTAAGCTAACTACCAACGACATAGTCTTTCCCATCTTCATCCTAATAAACCGGTCAATCCAAGAATCTTATGTACCAATAGTCTGGAAGAAAGCCTTTATCATCCCCCTTCACAAACAGGGAAACAATACTGACATCTTTAACTTCCATCAGATTGCCATTCTCTCCCCTATCTCAAAAATCTTAGAAAAATGCATTCATATACTGCTACTACCCTACATGCTTGATAACCATCTGCTTACCCCCTAACAACACGGTTTCAGGCCTTGACACAGCACCACCACCACCGCTCTTCTCTCCTTCCTTGAATCTGTCAAATTCGCACACGACTCTGGCAGTATAGTATCTACCCTCCTACTCAATTTATCCAAGGCCTTTGATACAATTTCACACTGCCTCCTCTTGTCTAAACTCTCTCATCTTAACATATCTACCTCCTCTATCAACTGGTTCTCCAGTTACCTCTCTAACAGGCAGCAATCAGTCAAGTGGAAAAACTGTACTTCCCCTTTCCTTAAAACCCTCACAGGAGTAACACAGTGGTCCATATTAGGCCCTCTAGTATTTAATATATTTATAAATGACTTCTACCAGTGTATTCCTAATGCCAAGCCCATTCAATATGCAGATGACTCTATGATAATCTGTTCCACTGAATGCCTCTTCAAACTACAGAAACTAACCCGAGAAGCCTTCCTATCAATGGAAACTGGATGTTAAACAACCATCTAGCACTAAATGCTTCCAAATCCAAAATTATGACATTCACCCCTTCAGAGTATACAAAAATAAACACGCTGTTCAAACTCAGCCTCTCCACAGGCTACGTGCCCATAGACTGGCGCACAGCAACGGTTATTCTGCTCCACAAAGGTGGAGCCACAACAGACCCTGGGAACTATAACCCTATAAGCCTGACTAGCTTGGTCTGCAAGGCTATAAAGTGCATCATCATGGATCTCATTAACAGAGACACTGGGAACCTCCAAACACTGGACCCTACCCAGTTCGGCTTTGTTAAGGGCAGGTCATGCCTCCTAAACCTGGTGGACTTCTTTGAGACAGTTACCAAGGCTATAGATGAGGGAAAAGTGATCCACATAGCCTACCTAGACCTTGCAAAGGCCTTCAAAACCATTCCCCATTCTGATATTATAGACAAGCTCACCAGCCTGAACATAAACCCCTACATCACAAGATGGGTTGCCAACTGGCTCATGGACAGAACCCACATGGTAAGAGTTGCGGGAGCTAGGTCTGACTCTAAACAGGTTACAAGTGGCATTCCCCAGGGATCAGTCCTAGGACCCCTCCTGTTTGGCATATACTTCTCAGAGGTACAGGCAAGCACAGGAGGACAATGGCTGACCAAGTTCGCAGATGACTGCAAACTAGGGGCTATAACTGACTCTCCGGCTGACACAGACATCCTCCAAAAGGGTCTCACTGAGACAGATACCTGGTGTCAAAACCATGGCCTCAAGCTAAATGCCAAAAAGTGTGTTAAATAAATTTGTTAGAGTCAGACTGTAAAAATCATTGAGTTATTCAAAAACAATGTCAATCAATAACAAACAATAATGCAGGAGAACTTGAGTATCTTAAACTCTAATGTACATTAGGAGCCAAAAAACCATACACAAGTTTGTACAGAATTTTGTCTAGTTTTATTCACAAAGTACACCTGTTTTATACATGTCATTATCAGTTTTGCCCACCTCACTGGTGTGGTCAGTGACAGGGTCTTTACATCATAGTAATTCATAAAAAGTGCTGAATTTGTGTTTTTCAAAAAAGTCTCTTTCCCATGGGAATGTTACAGCCTTGTAAGCATCTGGTCAGTCACGATGACCTCCTGAGGATGTAGCCAATTCAAGGCTCTCAGATTAGTTCGAATACAATAGATGTATGTCTTCTTTAATGTCTCTCTTTGTCTTTCTGGTTCCCCAGCTGCGCACTATCAGAGATAGTGCGCACAAGGCTATTCTCCTGGTGGAAGCAGGAAAGAGGATACACATGCGAACAGATTTATTATTTTCTAACTTTGCAAAATAATCTTTACTTGAAAGACATGAGCCAGGCTGTGCTTACAAGCTGCCAAGGTCAAATTTCTGATTACACTGCAGCTTGTGCTTCAAGCAATAATATGCAGGTTTATTTCTACTATTATTCTAGTAAGACAGAATTAAATGCATTATATACTACTTTTCAAACTTTGTTCTCTATTATGGATTTAAGTACATTTATTCTTAACTAAAGCACACATTTCTCTATATATTTAATCACACAACTTATATGTGTTTGAATGTTTAAATACACATCTTCCTAAGCAGCACACTTTGTAAATATATTTTTCTAAGCAGCATGTATGTAAATATATCTTTCTAAGCAGCATGTATGGATTTTTCTAACATTCTCCCTCCTGTTAATGCATTTTCATTCTTATTTGAAACATAAACAATTTTATTTCATTCCTCAGCCTTTCCCTTTTTAGGGACTTTCAGCTAAGCAAGTCATTTGTTTTACATTTCAGATAGGCTTTCACTTGGTATCAACAAATTCAATTTCATATCTTGGTACATAGTTTCAGTCACTGATACATCAACTAAATCTTTAACTAATTTTTTCACACAGGGTATCCCGCAGCAGACACATGCTCCAATTATGAGCAGTACTACACAAATTGCAATCAGAATGTTCATAAGGACCGACCCCCACCCCCCAAACAGATTCTGGAAAAAGTTCGTCAGTGGGTTTGGGCCTGGTTCTGCCATTGCTGACACCTGCTGTATTACCTCCAGGTGATCATTAATTTCATGCTGGTTGTCTGGAATATGCGCACAGCATTCTTCTTTGATAAGCCGCACGTTCCACCTCTCGCCGCTAGGGTGAAGTCGAGAGCCATTCGGTTCTGTAATACGACTGTTCTCATTGCATTCATTTCATCAGTCACAAGTTCAAGAGCGGAAAAAGTCGCATTGCTCATTACTTCGAGGAGTTTTGACAATTTCCTCAGTTCCCAAATCGATTTGACTGCTCCGTAGGCTGGGAATATTCCAGCCCAGGATATAACACTGTCACTCAAGTCCATATGAGTCAATTTTTCTTTGTCCTTCACAGACGAATGATCCTTCCAGCTTGCTTCAATCTTACCCACTGGATTAGTAGGTTTTCTGACTGTGTTTTCGGCTTGCTGAGCTATGTCTCTTACATTACGTATTTTACCCAGGGGCAATTCTGCGGTATGTCTTATGGCTGGAACCAGATAACCCAAAAAACAACTGCCGGACCAATTCTCAGGTAACCATTTGTAGGCTTTTTTCCCACAAACAAAGTAACAGTTTTCTACTTTTGTACTGATCTTGGGTTAACCCTGAATGAAACATTTTCTTATCTATAACAGAGAATTGTCTATATATTTCAGGAGATTTTTGCACATTTCTCAATGTTGTTTTCATCAAGCTTAAATATGAATCATAATTCGTGCTACAACTAGTACCTTGGTCTATAGGTTTTATATAACATTTGTAAGACACAGTTATGTTACAGTTACTCCAACCAACCTGGAGTGTATCATTTTAACAAAACAAACAATTCCTTTCTGAGTAACAGGCAAATATAATGCCACTTTGTCTTGTGATCTCACAGTGCCTGTGTCAAATAACAGGTTTTCTCAAGTTTCATTTATTCCCAAGGGGACAGCAGACATCAAAAGTCCTCCATATGCTGTGGGTATTGCAGTACAAACCCAGCAATTTGAAACGTTCATAGTCTCTACATAAACTCGTTTCATAGCCAGGTATGTGTTAAAGTTTGGGTGCCAGTCTATAGCCAGTCCTTCATCACGTTTTATTAATTTCACTTCTGTAGTTATATGCAAGAAAAACCATAACAACAAAAAGGTTACTACAAACATAGTTAATAAGTGTATGATCAGTAGGCCAGTGAACCAATGTCTCTGGGGCTGTTTCACATTTTTATTCATTCTGCCTCTGGCCATCCTGTTCCTGTGGTATGTTCAAACTAAATTTCTTAACAGATTTGCAGTGGGTTAAATGAACCCAAGATGATCTCTCAGCAATTTTCACTGCAGTGGGTGTTGCCAATAGTACCTGGTACGGACCTTCCCACTTTGGACTCGCCCAGTTCTTTTTCTTTATGATTTTCAGCCAAATCCAGGACCCCGGGGTCAGCACGGCCTCTGGTTTTGCTTCTTGTTTATCTGAAAAAGAGTTTAACTGCAAAACAGTCTTATTTGTTAATAACTTCTTCATATAACTAGCTAATGAGCCATCGGCCTCCAGCTCTGCAGGCATGAGGGCCTTCCATTGTGGCACGCAATATGCCCTTCCAAACACTATCTCAAAAGGGGTCAAGCCCTTTACATTTGGAACAGTTCTCATGCTCAGCAGTGCTAAAGGCAGACAGCAAATCCAAGTCTTTTGAGTCTCACTCATTAATTTTCTCAACTTGTTTTCAAGATTCCATTGTACCTTTCCACCAGCCCTGCTGACTGAGGGTGATAAGCACAATGGTTTTCAAAGAAATCCCAAAAATCTCCCAAGCTGCTGTATTGTCTGGTTTACGAAATGTGTTCCATTGTCACTATAGATTCTTTCGGTATGCCAAATCTAGGAATGATTTCTTTCACTAGGGCCTTTGCTACTGTTGCTGCATCCGGATTTCTAGTTGGAAAAGCTTCTACCCATTTTGAAAACATATCTATGATTACTAAACAGTATTTTTCCCTTCACATTTATTCAGTTCTATGAAGTCCATACAAATAGTATGGAGCGGATAGAATTGGTGTTGGAAAGCTCCTCGCTTTGGTTTAAATGCTCCTGTGCATGATGTTTGCTACAAATATGACATGTTGCACAAAATTTTTGTGTATAATTGTAAATCCATATGTTTGGAATGTTTTGTTAACCAACTGTACCATCCCCCCTGTTGAGACATGGCTCTGCCCATGACTCAACAAAGCTGCATATCTAAATAAATTAGATGGCAATATGGGCTTTTCTCTTTGGAGATGTACAGTCCCTCTTTAAGGATTGCTCCTCGTTTTATCCACTTTTGCTTTTCTGCTTTTGAAGCTAATGTCTGCATTGTTTTTAACATTTCTAAATCTAGAGTCTCAGAAGGTTGTAGTTCTTCATTTAAGAGCACAGTTTCTGGGTCTGAGGCAGCTTGCTTCGCAGCTGCATCAGCCAGCATTCCTTTTGAAATTCTATCTTGTTGTTTTGTATGGGCTGCACATTTACAGATAGCTATTCTAGTGGGTAACTGAATAGAATCTAACAGGTTCAAAATCAATTGTGCATGATTAATCGGCTTGCCAGTAGATGTTATCATTCCCTGTTTTCCATTGTTGTGCAAAGACATGCACTGTAGAGAAAGCATACTGACTGTCAGTATATATGTTAACATATTTGCCTTTCGCTAGAGTGCAAGCACGTGTCAAAGCTATTAATTCCGCTGCTTGAGCTGACAGGTTATGTTGCAGGGGTTGTGCTTCTATGATTTCGTCATCAGTTACTACTGCATAACCCACTAGGTTTTTCCCTGTAGGACCTCGTCTACAGGACCCATCCACAAAAAATGTCACCTCTGCATCAGCTAAAGGTACATCAGTAAGATCTTGTCTGGGTGTGGTTATTTGTTCCATTTCCTGTAGGCAGCTGTGTGGTGTGCCATCCACAGGAATCGGAAGTAAGGTCGATGGATTTAATGTCGTACATCGTTCAATTGTCATATGGGGTTGACTCAATAGTATGGTCATGCAAGAAAGATGTCTGGCAGGGGATAAAAATGCTATTTTTTCTTGCAGTAAAATTATCGCAACTGCATGAGGTACTCTCAACGTGAGAGGATGAAACAACACCACTGAGGCTGAAGCTTGCACTGCCATAGCTGCTGCGACTACTGCTTGTACGCAGGGTGGTAATGATCGTGCCACCGGATCTAACTGTGATGAATAGTAAGCTATGGGCGTTGCTTGCCGCCATGTTGTTGCGTCAGTACTGGCGTCATATATCCCCTCATACAATCTACAGTTTGGAAAAATCTCTTATGGTAATTCGGAAGCCCTAAAACTAATGATGAAACTATCAGTTGTTTTAGTCTGCAAAAGGCTGCCTCTGCTTCCGGGGTCCAGTGCAGTGTTTCTTGTGCTGCCATTGGTGTTTTAAATATTAAATCAGCCAATGGAGCCGTTTCTAAAGCATAATTTGGTATCCAACTTCGACAAAAATTAGTCGTTCCCAGGAAGGACATCATTTCCTTCTTGGTAGTTGGTCTAGGTGCTTGTAAAATAGCTGTTTTTCGATCTTCATCTAATGTTCTGCCTTCTTTGGATATCACATATCCCAGGTATTTAACCTGTTCTTTCCAAAGTTGCAATTTATGTTTATTCACTTTATGCCCTTGCTCAGCTAAGAATTTCAACAATGCTATTGTGTCTTCCCTACACTGTTGCTGGGTAGGGGCTGCAAGCAAGATGTCATCTACATAAAGTAGTACTTGGCTGCCCCCTGGTGGAGAAAACCCCGCCAGGTTGCTAGCCATTTCTTGTGCGAATATTGTTGGACTTTCACTATATCCCTGTGGTAGTCGAGTGTACGTATACCTTTTGCCCTGAAATGTAAATGCAAACCAATGCTGGCTGTCAGGGTGGATAGGTATTGAGAAAAATGCATTGCTAATATCTACCACGGTGAAATATTTTTGTTGCGGCTTCAAATCATTTAACAAGGTATGTGGGTCTGGCACCGTAGGTGCTCTTGGTATTACCGCATCATTTACAGCTTGTAAATCTTGTACCATCCGCCATTCCCCGTTTGCTTTTTTTACAGGAAATAGAGGAGTATTACATGGTGAATCTAAAGATTCCACCAGTATCCCTTTCTTAAGTAATGCCATTATGATAGGTTTGATTCCCTGTTCCGCATCCTTGCTCAAAGGATATTGTCTTTTCCTTGGTCTAAAGGCCGACTTTGGTGTAATAACTACTGGCCCTGCTGTTCGAATAAGTCCTACATCTGATTTCCCTGTTGACCAAAGATCGTTTGGTATCTCACTCAAAGCTTCTTCTTCTTCTTCTATCAAGAACGCCAGTCAGCTGTCTTCACTCTGTTGTAAGTGTACAGCTGGGCGTTAAGTGCTAACCAATTCAGTCTTTGCTTCTGTACTCCTAAGTCCGATAATTCTAAGTCAGTCAGTTTCTCCCATTTTGTCACTTTGTCACCCAAGTCTACCCACCTAACATTCCTGTTTTTGGTTAGGCTAACATGTGGTAGTTTATTGGATTTGTACAATTCCAAAAACTCCTGAGGCAATGAACAACTGGCTACACTATTGCCCTCAGTGTCCCAGTACAGAGTCCGTAGTATTAGTCTATTTGCGGGATTCCTGAACAATTTTTGTTCGTATTCTTTATCAGGTCCTGGTGTGCTACAATAATATAGGGTACAATGTAATAAATGTTGCTGGTCAACATCGAGGGGAAGCACCTTGCTGGTGGCTACATTCATCAGTTCCTTGGTCACTGCCCTGGACCGGTTGTAACCAGATCCTGGCTGTACCAATAATAAGCCTCACCCTCCGACCCGTGCTACAAAAGTATCAGTTTGTCTCTGTGCCTCCATACCGTTCATGGTAGGGACTACTGCTATGCCAAAAGTTGCATAAGATCTCTTCCTAATAAGTTCATGGGGCATTTGGCGAAAGTACTATTTTACTTCTTTGGGTCATGCCCGAGGCGGGGTCAGTTATTGCTATATCATGGGAAAGTGGTTCCCTGTACAGCTGTCCGTTTGCTGCTTTCACTAATATGTAATCAGGTGACTCAGAATGTTCCGGTAACTTTGAAGGATGTATCAAAGTTCGTGATGCTCCTGAATCACACAAAAATTTGACTTCTCTCCCTTCCACCAGAAGTGTAACTTCCGGTTTCGTGTCTGCTAAATAGAGCTCTAAGCTCAGTAATGCCAGATCCAAAACTTCACTTTCCCCAACTTCTACATCCAGTTGCATATCATTTGTTTCTTCTAAGGTATTTACATTGTTCCCCTGCTCATTAGTCTCTCCTGGTGACTGCTGAGCAGCATAACTGTCATATAGTCAATCCTCGTCTTCCTTATCCTTTTTTTCTACAGGTGCCTTGCTCCTGCAATCCCTTGCCAAATGTCCCTTCTTACCGCAATTGAAGCACTCACCTTTTTTCTTCCTGTCCTCATAAATTTCTGAATTTCTGTCAGAGCGTTTGTTACCCTGAGTATTTCGCTTACCCTTCTTGGCCGTTTGTACTACAAAAACTTCCGCACCGTCTTCAGCTGTGAAGACCTGCGTTTTCTTTTTCTTTTTACTGTTAAAATGTTTTTCGGCATGTCTAGCATACTCTAGCAAGGCTTGAAGCCTACTTGTTCGGTGATCTATCATGTGCTTCGTGATGAAGCTATTGATAGGGGCAATACAACCTTTTAAAAATGCATTCTTTAATTGTTGTTCATATGAGCTATCATTCTTTTGATTTTCAGGAACAGGCATGCCACTATGGTTATTAAAACATTCTAATAATCTACCATAGTATGCGTCTACTGTTTCATTATCTTGTTGTACGCATTGGTTAATGCAAGTCCAGTCTGCCCTAGGTTTCCATTTTTCAGTAATGCGGTCTGTAAGACCCTTCAATCTAGTATCTAGTTCTGCGTCACTATGTGGGAGTGGCCTGAGTTGCGCGTCACGGGCATTCCAGGCGCCACAAATCATGTGCCAGTCCGGACCTAAAATTTGTCTAACTACTCTTTCTACTTCTTCCCCATTTAAGTGGTAACTTAATCTCATGCCCTGTAAATCTTGTAAAAATTTCTCAAAGTTAATTTTTGGATGGGGAATTCCTTCTGTAGCTTTTCGGATGTCTTCCGGTGTCCATGGTCTATACACTAAGAGAGTTGAGGCCTGGCCCTCCTGTCCTGCCTGTGGGTTTGGTACTTCTATTAATGGACAGATTTCCTCACTCTCATCTAATAAACTTCCGCTTGGTTGAACATCTATAAGTGTTTGACGTGTTCGGGATCTAGTCCTGATAGGTTCTCTTACAAATGGTTGTCTTAATATCCCTGTTGTCTCTGGGTAGCGTGGGGGTTCAGCCCGCCCTCCCGCTTCATATTCTGAGTAAGGCATCGGTGGACGTGGTAGGGGAGGGACCGATGCTACTATTATGTTATTATCCTCTTTGTCTAAAAATAATGCCTTTGCATTTTATTTTTCTGTTCCCTTCGGTTCACTTCCTCAATCCACCTATGTGCTTGAGGAACACCCAACTGTCGTTGTTTTTTTGAAAATATCCATTATTATTAAAGACTGTATTTTGGGTATAGATTACAACTTGCGTTTTGTACTTACCAAATTAGATTGGCTATAACTCTGTGGCTTTGAATGAGCCCGAGTCACTGATTGGTTCATTCCTTAGTGTAACTTCACTCCATATCGGCCTACTAGTCTCCCATCCCCATACTATCTCTGATAAGGGTATCCTTCCTAACTCTCTTAGTGATCACCTCCCTTCTTTCACTCATCACTCACCCACCTTTTTACATCAGTCTCATAACTATATTTCCACTTGTTCTTTTAAAAACTTCAACCCTCAATCCTTCTCTGACTCACTAAAACATACTAACTGAACCCCTATAAAACCCCTCCCCCTTGGATGATGCAGTGATGTACTTCAATACCACATTCATCAATCTGTTCAATAGCTTTGCTCCCATTAGAACTAAAATAATTAAATACAGTATGGCCCTCTGGATAACCAATGAGACTATAACCCACATGCATCTCTGGGACAAAGCATGGAAAAACTACCAGAAACACAAATCTTCTTCCTCCCTGACTGACTATAAGCAACTTCGCAACAAAGTCATATAATGCATAGCCTGGGACTGAAAATCCTATTACACATTACTCCAAAACAACCACAAAACTAACCCTAAAAATTTCTGGAATAGTATCTCTACCCTCCTCCATCCTGGTAAAAAAGTAAACCGTTGCCATGACCCTAACACCTCTGACCTCTCCTTAGCTACCCAATTTAACTCCTTTTTCATTGACTTTATAGCTAAACTCACTACATCTTTTACAAATAATATACCTAGTCCACAATCTCCTGTCTCCCCTAATCCACCCTCCTCTAGCAACAAAACTTCTCAATTCCATCCTTTCACTCTCCAAATTGTCCCTTTCTCTACCATAAAAATATTCCTACATAATCTGAAGGCATGTTCAAATGCCTCTGATGACCTTCCATCTAACTTCCTTAAGCTAACTACCAACGACATAGTCTTCCCCATCTTCATCCTAATAAACCGGTCAATCCAAGAATCTTATGTACCAATAGTCTGGAAGAAAGCCTTTATCATCCCCCTTCACAAACAGGGAAACAATACTGATATCTTTAACTTCCATCAGATTGCCATTCTCTCCCCTATCTCAAAAATCTTAGAAAAATGCATTCATATACTACTACTACCCTACATACTTGATAACCATCTGCTTACCCCCTAATAACACGGTTTCAGGCCTTGACACAGCACCACCACCACCGCTCTTCTCTCCTTCCTTGAAACTGTCAAATTCGCACACGACTCTGGCAGTTTAGTATCTACCCTCCTACTCAATTTATCCAAGGCCTTCGATACAATTTCACACTGCCTCCTCTTGGCTAAACTCTCTCATCTTAACATATCCACCTCCTCTATCAACTGGTTCTCCAGTTACCTCTCTAACAGGCAGCAATCAGTCAAGTGGAAAAACTGTACTTCCTTTTTCCTTAAAACCCTCACAGGAATAACACAGTGGTCCATATTAGGCCCTCTAGTATTTAATATATTTATAAATGACTTCTACCAGTGAATTCCTAATGCCAAGCCCATTCAATATGCAGATGACTCTATGATAATCTGTTCCACTTAATGCCTCTTCAAACTACAGAAACTAACCCGAGAAGCCTTCCTATCAATGGAAACTGGATGTTAAACAACCATCTAGCACTAAATGCTTCCAAATCCAAAATTATGACATTCGCCCCCTCAGAGTATACAAAAATAAACACACTGTTCAAACTCAGCCTCTCCACAGGCTACGTGCCCATAGACTGGTGCACAGCAACGGTTATTCCTCTCCACAAAGGTGGAGCCACAACAGACCCTGGGAACTATAACCATATAAGCCTGACTAGCTTGGTCTGCAAGGCTATAAAGTGCATCATCATGGATCTCATTAACAGAGACACTGGGAGCCTCCAAACACTGGACCCTACCCAGTTCGGCTTTGTTAAGGGCAGGTCATGCCTCCTAAACCTGGTGGACTTCTTTGAGACAGTTACCAAGGCTATAGATGAGGGAAAAGTGATCCACATAGCCTATCTAGACCTTGCAAAGGCCTTCAACACCATTCCCCATTCTGATATTATAGACAAGCTCACCAGCCTGAACATAAACCCCTACGTCACGAGATGGGTTGCCAACTGGCTCATGGACAGAACCCACATGGTAAGAGTTGCGGGAGCTAGGTCTGACTCTAAACAGGTTACAAGTGGCATTCCCCAGGGATCAGTCCTAGGACCCCTCCTGTTTGGCATATACTTCTCAGAGGTACAGGCAAGCACAGGAGGACAATGGCTGACCAAGTTCACAGATGACTGCAAACTAGGGGCTATAACTGACTCTCCGGCTGACACAGACATCCTCCAAAAGGGTCTCACTGAGACAGATACCTGGTGTCAAAACCATGGCCTCAAGCTAAATGCCAAAAAGTGCATAGTCATCCCCTTTGGAAAATCAAAGTACCCACAAACTACCACATAGGTGGTAGCCCCCTAAATACGGAAGACGTAATAAGGGATCTGGGGACCCAAGTAGATAGTAATCTATCCTTTGATAATCACATTGCCAAAGTGGTTAGAAAATCCTTCTATGTGGCCCACCTAATCACAAAAGGGTTTGCATTCAGATCTAAAGAGGTTATTGTGCCCCTCTATGCATCACTCATCAGACCCATCATAGAGTACAACGCCGCATTTGGGATATACCTTACAAGACACCTGCAACAGCTGGAAAGACCACAGAAGTACCTCACCAAGAGGATCGCTGGCCTCAAACAGATGCCCTATGCAGCTTGACTGATGAAACTCCAGCTGTACTCAGTTGTATACCGCCTATGCAGAGGTGATCTCTGCCTGACATACAAGGTCATGTCCAACCGAGAACTGATGGATGTGCTCCACCTAAAAAAAAACATATCCCCTCGAGCCACACGCTCTAGGGATTTAAACCTCACTACAACAATAAATGGGACATTCTGAAGGGATAGATTCCTGTCCCAGAGACTTCCCATGCTCTGGAACAAGATTCCAATCTACATTAGGCAGAGCTCCTCACTAACACTGTTCAAGAGAAACCTTGACGAGTGGATGAGAAACAGAATGTTTACCTTGGGGATCATTTCAGTGGCTCTGCTGGACAGAGGCACAGGGAACTAATCTAAGGGGGCAGTGAAAGTCAACACATTCCGGCTAGGCTTATAAATGCCTTTGGGCAGATAGCCTAGTATCTACCTATGAACCTAAAATTGACAAGAACTCTCTCTCTATAACTAGCCAAAATAGGACCCCTATAGAAATCATACCCCATACAAAGCTACTAGGTGTCACTATTGGCGAGCAACTTAAATTTGACGTTCATCTTCAAATAAATATAAAGAAAACCCACAAAAAACTAGGCTTACTCTACCATTGCAACCACTTCCTTACTCCCTCAACCAAACATGCCCTTTCTACCACCTACCTCATTCCCCTCCCTCTTGTATGGTGCCCCCCTCCTTACTAATCTCCAATCCGGTCTAAAGACTAAACTAGCTTCCAACTATAACATAATTGTAAGGTTTGCCACTTGTGCCAAATCCTCCACTCAACACTGTAATGCCCTCCGCAAACTAAATTGGCTTGAATTACCCCTTCATCTCTCCTTCGTCCAGCTTTCTTATGCACATAACCTCATCTTTAAACCCTTTCTCTGCCCTTCCTCCCTCAAATTGCATCAGCCTGATATACTACTCAGGTCAAACAATCAAACCTGCTGGGACTCCAGACAAATTCCTTTTGTCCTGCTCTCTCTATCCCGACTCTGGAATTCTCTTCCTCCACAAATTCGTACCACCACCACCAACTCCAACTTCAAAACGTTGCTCCATTCCCACCTCTCATCCCTCTGGGAATATTACTGCTTCCACCCCTCCTCAACTTAACCATATCCTACCTATCTCACTTCGCTAATTTCTCTTAACTTGGATCCCTCTTTTCTATGTCTCCACATGCTACCTACCTCTCCTTTTCAAATGTTTGTAGCTCTAATTCCCGCTGTCTAATTTCCCTACCTACATTTCCTCCTACAGCTAGGCCCCTTACTTCTTCCTTATATACCTTTATCTTCACTTCACCTATTAGTCCTTAATTTCCTTCTTCTCTGATTCTTGTTTCTTTTGTAAGCTGACTTGAGAAGTCGCTAGTGTAGACTATGTAAATATATATAATATTGATACTACCTTTGATTGCCCTGTAAAAGCATTTTATACTATTATTTATTTTGCTAGTACATCTTTTATTTCATTGTATACTACAAAGTTTACAAATGTTATATACTTTGTAACATTTTTTTGGTGTGTTTGTCTAATTACTTGATCACTTGCTTAACCTTGTTGGAGCTTTTCTCCCCAGGACTCCATTGAAAATGGGCTCCTTCAGCCCAATGAATTAGCCTGGTAAAGAAACTGTAAAACAAATAAATAAATATTTTAGGAGTTTTATTTAGGTCAAGTGATGTGGTGTGCCCATTTCCAAATGTGGCAGCCTAAAATCCAAGATTTTCACAACTTTTCAAAAAACTCCACTTTTGTTAAGCAGAGAGCATACTTACTCTCCGGTGTGGACGACTATACCCACACTTCCCCCTTATCAAGTATGTCTTCTGTTAAGTTGTCATACAAAGGAGTAAGTAATACTGAGTTAAGAATATTTAAACTCCATCAGTTAAATAAACACTGGGATTCTTGGACATTCACACTTTCTTAATGGGTCAGAATATTATGGCTTATGCCAGTGCAACTCAATGAATCCTTGCATAGTTTGCTAGCAGATGTGGTAGATGTTTCAGTGTCAGAGTCGAAATAAGTTTGCTGGCCTTCACCTTGGCCTGTTATAAGAAACTCTAACAGGTCATCTGATGCATGTATCTCCTTACTATAATCACGATGATGGGCAAACTGGGGCAATAATTTGCAAATATAGTCCCAGCTCTACACTCATTAGGTATGACCATTCTAAAGCATGCTGAAGTATTCAGTAATGTCTAGACATAGGTAGATATGTAATATGCTCTGCTTGTAAGCAGATGAAACACAGTGGCAAAAGTAGAAGCAGCTGCAGAGATTCAGATAAATGGACCAAAATAATAAGTGAAAAGCACTAAACACAAAATAACAGTACAATCTCACTCAACTTAAAAGGGAAAAGTGACCACAACTGTAACTATCCATATCAATATGTATATTATAGTAAATAATGTTAGGTTCTGTGCTTTAAAAATACTACACTTGAAATAACCAGGCTGCAATAACCATTTAATAGTAGTACTGTATTGTGCATTATAAGTATATATTGTTCATAAATGTGCAAAAATTGAGTAACAAACTTTCCTTAGTATTCAGAAATATTTTCATCACATGAGCTAATTGGCCAGGAACAGTTTGGTTAGTTAGCAAGACAGAGAGAGAATCTCTGATTCAGAGACATGATAAAGCTGCAAAGAGGAATACCTCATCATAGGTTCATAGGTGCGTACTAGGCTAATGACCACTAGGGCTTGTTTAAGCTCAGCTATAAATCCTAAATCTCTTACAAGTGTTGATATTCTTGATAAGTGTAAGCAGGGGCTTGGGAGGTGAACAATCTAGAAGCAGGGGCCTGGAAGATGAACCATTTACAGACTGCCTGTGTCCATTAGAGACATAGGTGCCTAACCGGGGATGAATTTCCTGTTCCTCATCCAGTTGTCCAAGTTGCACTTTGATTGAGTTAGGGAGGACCTCTGCTTCACGTGGACGAGGATCCTGATCCAGAGAAGGCACAGTCTCTGGGATACATACTTGTCTCTCTAGCAGATCATATTTATATCACAGGCAAGGTTTAAGTATTTAGAATAGATAATTCTGGTGCTATTTGTTTTGCAGATATGCTGGATGCCCATCAGAGTGGAGTCTGACAATTCCTTGTATGCCAGGCATAGATCTCCCCTCAAAAGTCTTTAGGAGACAAAATACAGGGATAGGGCCTTGAGGCAGTCTGCACAGGACATGTAACTTATGCTCTTTATACTTTTAGTGAGAAACCTCTGTGGACATTCCAATTCTTGGATATGCCTAGTTAGGTACATACCAAAGGGGGCATTGTACTTAATGATAGCTCTGATGAATGCTGAATACAGGGGAACAATGCCTTTTTTGGACCTAGATCGCATACCTTTGTTTATAAGTTGCACAACATAGAATGATTTCTTCACTACTGTAGACATGTGATGGTCAAAGTCTAGATTACTGTCTATGTATTTCGCCAAGTTCCTATCTGCTGGGTCAACTCTTATGGGTGTGTTGTCAGTATGATAGTTTCCTTGGGTGAATAACTTTCCAAAGGATACTATTATGCATTTCTTGGCATTTAGTTTTAGTCCATGGCTCTGGCATCAGTTTTTTGTTTGCGTAAGACCTTCCTGGAGAACATTTGTGTCAGTGGGCAATTCAATGACAGCTTCTAATTTGCAATCACCTGCAAATTTAGGCATCCAGAGGACATTGGCATTGGTCTTGATGTCAGAGAAGTAAATGCCAAAAAGGAGTGGTCCCAGGACCAATCCCTGAGGGACTCTACTTTGTGACTGGCCACTTTGTAGAGGTGGACTCCCCAGTTCTAACTTCCTGGGTCCTGTCTGTGAGCCGGCTGGCTATCCGCCAGGTGACATAAGGGTTTATATCTAATCTCTTTAAGTTTGTCAGCAATGCCCAAGTGTTGTATTATGTCAAATGCCCTGGCCAGGTCAAGATACTCAGTGTGAACTATTTTCCTACATCCATTGCTTTGGTGAACTTCTCAAAGAAGTCCAGCAGGTTGAGTAAGCATAATCTGTCCTTGATAAAACCAAACTGGGTTGGGTCCAGTGTCTGGTGGTTTCCTATGTCATTATTGATCATTTCCATGATAATTTTTTCCATGGTTTTGCATATAAGTCTAGTGAGACTTATGGATCTGCAGTTTCCACGGTCTGTAGATAGCCAACCTTTGTGCTGAGGGATTGCTGTTTCTGTTCTCCATTTTTAAGGCACAAAACCTGTTTGGAGGCTACAGCTAAATATCAATTCCAGAAGGTCTGATAGGTCATGTTTCATGCTCTTTAGAAGGCATCCTGGGATACTGTTTGGTTCCATCGATGCAGCATTCATGACCTGAGAACATTGAGGACCTGTTCCCTAGTGATAGTAGGGGAAAGTTATATTTGATGGCATTTCCTGAGGGAAGGTTGAGGGTGAGACAGGTGTACAATTAGAGCTGAATTTGCCAGTAGGTATGCTATATCTTGTGGCTCAGTATAGTTGGCTCCAATAACAATGAACTCTGCACATAACTGTATATTGACTTTGAGGTTGCAGACACAGCAAAATAATGTCTTGTGGTTGTCCTTGGCCTGTGAGGCCAAATTTACCTGAAATGTGGCTTTGGTAGATTTTATTTGTGCTCTGAGAATTTTGTTTAGTTTGCTGAGAGTGGTTTTGTCCTGTTGGGTGCTGCACCTCCTAATTTTTGCCATGATTTTCTTCCTTCTGTTACACAACCTATTGATGATGAGATTCCACCAGTATGACTTGTTTTCTTAGTTAGTTTTGTACTTCTTCCTGTTAGGTACAGCTGCCTCTGTGCAGCTATTAACATTCTTGTATAGGGTTTCTATGAACAGTTGTGCATAGGCAGCCATGTTCTCAGGGTTCATGGGGACTTGAGATTTTGGCAGGTAATCACTTAATAGTAGGAAGTTAGCTTTAGTGGAGTTGTTGAATACTCAAAGGTTAGCTGGGTTCCAGGTTTTATTTTTACTTCAAAGGAGACCATTCTGTGGTCTAACCTTACCAGAGAAGACATTATACTAGGGGGTGTGCAGCACTCTCCCATATTAGTGAGGACTAGATCCAGTATGATTGCACCCCTTGTTGGTGCATTGACAATTACTGTAGGTCCAGGGAGTTTGGTTTTACAAAATCCAGGAATCTCTGTGCCTGTATGTTTGGTGTTGTATCCCAGTTAATAGTGGGGTAATTAAAGTCACCCATAAATATCAAATTGGGTTGGATGGTGAGTGTTTCCAATAACTTTAAATACATCATGTGTTTCCTTGGTCAAAGAAGGGGGACCTATAGCTTGCAAGGAAGTGCCATTGGATTTTGCCTATGGTGATTTGAATGTGGAGAAGCTCAAGTGCATTGTCCTATTTGACCAGCCTTGAGGTATATTTATTTTTAATGTAAATTGACACATCTCCACATTTTGTCCCTGACTGTGTAGTAACTAGTCTACATCTATGAAAGGCATTTTAACCTTGCACTGTCGGTGTGCTCTCCTCGGCTTTAAACCATGTCTCAGTGACTGCACAGATGTCAACATTCTCTAGGGTAAAGCAAACATATAGGGCATGAAGTTTTTTGTTTAGAACCCTAGCACAGAGCAGTAACCCCTTTAGATTTTCTTGGTTTGGATTTGCCATGTTGGAAGTACATTCAGTTTGACATTGCCTAAAAAAGGCATTATTGGGGAGGACAATGTTTAGCTAATATTCGAAAGCCTACAGGGGAGAGGTGCAGATCATTCCTGGCAAAGTAGTGTGGTTTACTGACCACTCCTTCCATTCTGACAAATATTGCCACCTTAGAATGACACCAGAAATTATGCCAATAATTAAAATCAGTCATTTTTTGTTCATATAGGTTCAAGGGTAGGTAACTGCGGTGGTGGTGCTGCTGCGGTAGTGTCGTCTCACAGTAAGACGTTGTCCTGTTCGATTCTCAGCTAGAGCATCTTCTGTGTGGAGACATGCGTGAATGGGCGTACCTTTGTTGAAGGTTGTGCATCAGGGCTGGCAACTCGGCACATAAAAATCTACTGCCAATCATTAGCGGACCGGAGTTCCGCTGTGGCGACCCCTAACTGGGAAAAAGCCGAAAAACACAAAATAGGTTCATAGGTAGGTACTAGGCTATCGGCCCTAGGGCCTACACCAGCCTAGCCAAAAAGGTACCCTGGCTTTCGCCACCTAAGAAAATTATTTTCCTGTGCCCCTGTTGAGTAGAGCCACAGAGGTGATCCCGGGGTGAATTTCCTATTTCCCATCCAATCATCAAGATTTTTCTTGAAGAGTGCTAATGAGGAGCTCTGTTTGACATAGATACGTAGTCTGTTCCAGAGTATGGGAAGTCTTTGGGACAGGAATCTATCCCTCCAGCATGTTCTGTTTATTGTGGTGACAAGGTTTAGGTCCCTAGAGCATGTAGCTCAGAGGGATTGGGATTTCTTTAAGTGGAGCATGTCCAACAGATCTGGGTTCGACATAGCTTTGTATGTTAAGCAGAGATTGCCTCTGAGTAGGCGATATGCGATGGAGTAAAGCTGTAGTTTTTTGAGACGGTCTGCGTAGGGCATCTGTTTGAAGCCAGTAATCCTCTTTGTGAGGTATTTCTGCAGCCTTTACAGTTGTTGTAGATGTCTTGTGAGGAACATACCAAAAGGGGCATTGTACTCTATAATGGGTCTAATGAGTGATGAGTAGAGGGGAACAATGACCTTTTTTTCCTGGATGAGAAACCTTTTGTGATGTGTGCCACGTAGAAGGATTTCCTGACTACTGTGGCAATGTGATTATCAAAGGAGAGACTACTGTCCACCTGTGTCCCAAGATCTCTTATAACACTTTCGGTGTTAAGTAGACTACCACCTATATGGTAGCTCATGGGTACAGAGTTTTTACCCAAGTGGATGACAATGCACTTTTTGGCATTGAGCTTGAGGCCATAGCTTTGACACTAGGCATCTGTCTCCATGAGGCCCTTTTGTAGGATGTCCACATAGTTAGGAGTTTCAATTATGGCTCCTAGTTTGTAGTCATCTGCGAACTTCATTAGCCAAAGACCTTCTGTGTAAGCACTGCAGTATCAGACCTGACCATGCTCATGTTTTCCCAAACTTCAAGTACACTGAGTAGCAGAGGCAATACTCTACATCTACATATTCCCAGATATCACACATTCAGATACCCATACACGCACACACACACACACACACACACACACACACACACACACACACACACAGTCATTCACACACCCTGCATGTACACATTCACACATATTCAAACACATGCACCCACCCACAAACATACTCAGACACACACACACACACACACACACACACACACACACACACACACACACACACACACACACACACAGTCATTCACACACCCTGCATGTACACATTCACACACATTCAAACACATGCACCCACCCACAAACATACTCAGACACACACACACACACACACACACACACACACACACACACACATTCACACATTCACACACACACACACACACACACACACACACACACACACACACACACACACACACACACACACACACACACACAGTCATTCACACACCCTGCATGTACACATTCACACACATTCAAACACATGCACCCACCCACAAACATACTCAGACACACACACACACACACACACACACACACACACACACACACACACACACACACACACACACAGTCATTCACGCACCCTGCATGTACACATTCACACACATTCAAACACATGCACCCACCCACAAACATACTCAGACACACACACACACACACACACACACACACACACACACACACACACACACACACACACACACACACACCACATGCTATTACAGCTTTTCTACTACTAGTAGTATCATATTTTCCTCTGACAGAAAAAAAAAAACAAAATAATTCAGCACTGTGATTCTCTGAATTGCTCTATTGAGTTAGTCCAGAGTTGTAACCATTTCTGGGGACAGCCTATGGCTAATTAGCATTACCTGCTTTCCTGGACTGCCACATTAGCATGTTGTTTCCCGAATGAGACTACTCTCCGTGCTATGAGCACTGCTTGGAGAATGCTTTAACATATGAGGAGCCTCTGAGTCAGAAAGGCTTAACACAATGTGGAAACTTTCAGATTTAAGGTTTCTGCAGTGGACTAAGCATTCTTGGATATTTGGGTTTCTGTGCTAACATGAAAAGTTAAAATGTATAACTGAATTAACAGGAAACACTTTCATTAAACAAAGAAGAGGACAGTCAGTAACCAGTATGAATATTGTACTTTGATATTAACCCATTTTTATATTTGTATTGCTTTAATTGTTGATGTAACTCTTGGAACTTTTCTCCCAGGCTTTCCCTGAAAAGGAGTTCTCATGACCAGTAGGAATTCTCTGATAAACAAACGCAAATAAATACATGCATAAATACATACATACAAACAAAAACAAACAACCAAAACAAAAAACACCTCCAGAGGAAGCCTTAATAGGCACAAATAGTAAAATGAAAAAAAAGGCTTCCACCACAACGAAAAGTTCACTGAGAAATTCTGTTAAAATGTAGGCTTTAACAAAATGAAGAGATAAAAAGCACAAATTGTGCTGTTCAAGTTGCAGGTCAAAAAGGATAAGCGCTTTCAGTTAAAAAACCTTCTTCAGATTCTAGTGTAGACCTGACTTACTGCTGTTAAATAAAGATCCTTAATTGCTCAACCAATCACATACAGCAATCAGATGCACGCCTTCCTTAAGCCTCCATTTCATTTCTTAATTAGGCTTCTCTCTTGCAAAATAGGTTTAATAGGAACGACTCTGTTGAGCCCTGGAAATAAATTAGCTCTGAGGTTCATGATCCATTTGTTTTCTTCCTTTTTTTTCATTTTACTACATACAAACAACCATTTTTCCCTTGAAATTGCTCTTTTGGGCTGCAATTGAGCATAAATAAACTAAAAATACTAAAAAAAACTAAAAAGTTATACATTTCATATTTTAGTAGTTTTAGGTTTGGGGAAAGCATACTTGAACTGATAAATCCAGCTAAACATATTTCCCAAAAAAAAGATAAACATTGTAGCATTCTTTTAACTATTAAAAAAGCAGATGTTCTGCATCATTTATTTGAAACTGTTATGCATATCAGGAATTTAGGTCCTGTCTATGATAAGTAGCTCAGTCGTTGTCGTTCAATATGGCCAGATGGGGATTTGGTATGTAAAAGTACCACACAGCTTGTATTTGTCTCTATCAGTGCTGATGGCAATCAACATGTGATTAGGTAGATTGCACTAAGAGACTTCATGTGAACTGGGGCCATCAACACGAGTGTGGCCCGCTCATCAAGGAGCACATACACATATGTCACTCCCTGCCCTGGCAACTTAGGGCTATGCAACAACGTTATACAGAGCATGCTCCTATCTGTAACACAGTAGGTATTTTCTGTGCCACATGTGCAACAGGTGAAAAAACATTCTAGTTTCCCTGATGCACAATACAAGGGCCCTGCCATGCACAATACAAGGGCCCTGCCACACTCATAGCATGCAGAGACCATTTCTACTCCTCAGGTCAACACCCGGAGTAAAAATAAGTGGCATGTTTTATTGCTGCATGCCATGGCAACCAAGTGATGCACATTGACAAGCAGCACAGTAGTGACATGCCCAGCTATGGTTATGTGATTCATGTGGTCAGTACTGTGGACTAGAATGACAACTGCACCGCTATCTGCTACACCTAACTCTACACATATGCCTACACCCGATGATCCCTCAAGAATAAAGCCCATAAGGCAAGCAAACACTTAACATGCTACTCTTTTCATAGGGGATTCTATTGTATGACACGCAGCTACTCCTCTCACTAGAATGGACAAGGAGAATATAACAGTTGGCTATCTGGAGCTAGGATTTGCAATATCACACAATCACACAGGTCACTGCACCACAGGTACCAATATGATTATATTAAAGTATATGTGGGTGCAAGTGACCTGAGGCATACTTCACTAGACTATATGAAAACAGAGATTATGGATCTCTTAGAATATGTGTCATAGACAGGTATTTGCCTTGCATTGAACAGCACTCTGTCTTCACCAAGGATGATGCCACAGTATTATCAGAAAATGACTGATTTTAATAATTGGCTTAGTTTCTGGTGTTACTACATGGGAATCCAAAAATTTATCAGAATGGGAGGACATGCTTTGCCGAGGACAGCCTGAACCTGTCCCCCTAGGCTTTTGGATATTGGCTAAAACTCTACTAATCTCCTAACCACCTTTTTTAGGCAATGTTAAAATGACAAAACTAGCAACATAGAATCATAGCATCATAGGATCATAGAAAGATACTAAGCTATTGACCCTGAGGCCTTTATAAGCTTAGCCAAGAGTTTAGCTCATGTTTAGATAAGTCATCACCTGATGCCCCTGTCCAGCAGGGACATAGGTGGAATCCCAGGGATGTATTTTCTGTTTCCTATCCAATTATCCAGGCTGCACTTAAAAAGGAGTAAGGAGGTACTCTGCTTGACATGGAGAGGGGTCTATCCACAGATGGGGAGCCTATGGGACACAAATCTGTCCTGTCAACAAGTCCTATTGATGTTACAGACCAGGTTGAGGCCACGCGTGCAGGTTACTCGAGTGGAGCTTGACTTGCGGATATGCAGCAGTCCCATCAAGGCGGGGACCAAGATCGCCTTGTATTCCAGACAGAAGTCACCTCTGAGGACTCTGTATGAAACTGAGTAGAGGGATAGGGCATTCAGCCTATCTGTGCATGGTAGATTTTTGAGGCCCTGGATTCTCCCGGTGAGGAACCCTGTGGTCTCTCCAGCTGCTGCATGTGCTTTGCAAGGTACATGCCAAACGGGGCATTGTACTTAATAATGGGCCTCATAATGGAAGAATACAAGGATGTTATGACCTCCTTGTCCCTGGATAAGGTACCCTTATGAGGTGGAGCTATGCAGAAAGCTTTTCATACAATGAAAGCAACACGGTGGTCAAAAGTCAGGTTGCTATCAACCCGGGTGCTCAAATCCCTCATGACTGATTGCGTGCTTAGGACATTATCAATGTGATAATTTGCAGGAATGTCACTCTCCCCAGTGGGGATGATGATGCATTTTTTGGTATTCAGCTTGAGGCCATGTTTCTGGCACCAGTCATTTGTTTGGGTGAGACCCTCTTGCAGGATGTCCACATCACTAGGGGAAATGATGACAGTGCCCAGCTTGCAGTCATCTGTAAACTTGGTCAGCCATAGTCATTGCAAAAAAAAAAAAAAATTCAAAGTAACCTTAAGGTATTAATGCTCAATGCTAGGAACCTAAACAAGAAGCTCCATACCCTTCAAGCTCTTCTCACTCTGGAGAATGATATAGACATCTCTGCTGTTACCAAGACTTGGTTTAAAGCTGCAGAAAGAACTCCAGCAGTGGAAGGCTACAGTGCTTTACATGCATTTAGACTAACAGCAGCACAGACAGGGGCTAAAAGTGGAGGTGTGATAATCTATGTTAGCAAAAAATATGACTCTAGGTTGGTTAAACAGGATGATGCCTTGGAGTTCATCCTCATTCATGTCTCCATAGACAAGGTTCCCTACAATTAATTGGCCAGCTACATGTTGACCACTATGACCCAGGAAGCTCACAACTCTTACTTAGACCCACTAGAGGTGATCACCGTCCAACCAAATATCTTATTCATGGGAAACCTTAACTACCCATCTATAAAATGGGAAATGTATACTGCCTCTAACTCACAGACATGTTCCCCAGACTTCATCAACACAAACACCTTGGACCAGATAGTGCACTCTCCAACCATCGAGCATATTGGACCTAGTACTCACCAACAAGGGAGAGTGTTGCATCACCCCCCCCCCCGTTAACTCAATGGTAAGGTCGGACCACACAGCTGACTCCCAAAATAAAATTCAACCTGGAAAACCCAACTAAACATGCAACAGTTAGAAACTATACTAAAGCAAGATAGATATTATTAAGTGATGGTTTTGTCAAAATTCCCAACTCCCCAAACCCAGAGATACAGTTACCTATGCAGAATTATTTACAGAAACCCCGTACAAACATGTAAATGACTACACTGAGGCTACCACACCTACCAGAAGTAAACCCAGATTTAACACCAAAAAAAAAACTATACTGGTAGAATCCTTACCTTAACCGGCTAAATAACAAAAGAAAAAAGTTATGGTCAAAATCAGAAAGAACAACACCTATAGAGACAAGAACTCTCTGATTCAACTAAATTAGAAACTTATAGATCTAATAAAGTCCAACAAGACTAATTACAAGGTCAGGATAGAACCCCTGGCTAAGGACAATCACAAGACTTTCTTCAGCTATGTCAGGAATCTTAAAGAAAATACTCAATAGTGTGCAGAACCGGTGGTAAATTGTACAACCTTCATTGACCAAGGTGACATAGCAAATCTGCTGGCTGACAAATTTAGCTCTAACTTCACCCCCCACTCCCCCTCACTATCACCTATGAAATCCCTTCTACATATTCCCCACCCCAACTATCAGCAGGGAGCAAGTCCTGGAAGTGCTCACTAAGGCCACAAACACTGCTTTAGTGGGCCCTGGCAATATCAATGTTTGCTTCCTAAATAGCCTACAACATGACCTAGCAGGACCACTTGAGACACTCTAACTACAGCTTTAAAACAGGCTATGTGCCACACGAATGGAGGGCTGCAACATTCATCCCTTTTCATAAGGATGGACCATCAAATAACCCTTGAGAACTACAGACCCATCAGTCTGATAAATCTAATATGTAAAGCCATGGAATGAATTATCATGGAGATGATCAACAAGGATATTGGCAATCTGCAGACACTGGACTCATCCCAGTTTGGCTTTGCTAATGGAAGGTCTTGTCTATTTAATCTGGTAAATTTCTTTGAGATAGTCCCCACAGCTATGGATAAGGGGAGCATGGTGCATACCACTTACCTTGACCTGGCCAAGATGTTTGATACAACACCCCACTTAGGTATTGTTGACAAACTCTCAGAATTAGGCATAAATCCCTATGCAACTCACTGAATTGCCAGCTGATTCATAGATAGGACCCAAAAAGTCAGGATTGGTGAGATACCTCCAACAAGAGACCAGTCACCAGTAGGATACCCCAGGGCTCTATACTAAGACTGCTTATTTTTAGCATCTACTTCTTGGATATCAATGTTAATATCAAAGGCCTCTGGCTCAAAGTTTGCAGATGACAGTAAATTACTGGTGTAAAAGCCATGGATTAAAACTCAATGCAAGGAAATGCATTTTAGTGCCCTTTGGAAAAGCATCCACTCAAGTTAATTACTTCATCAATAAAACAACCCTAAGAGTTTACCTGGTAGTTAGGGATCTGGGATCATATGTAGACAGTAATCTGGCATTTGACCAACACATTGCCAAGATAGTAAGAAAATCATTCTATGTCACCCAACTCATAAGCAAGGGTATGGCATCCAGGTCCAAGGATGTAATACTACTATTCTACCCAGCCCTTATCAGACCCATCATTAAATACAATGCCTCCTTTGGCATGTGCCTACCCAGGCACTTTCAACAGCTGGAATGCCCTCAAAGGTTCCTCACCTGGAAAATCCAGAGTATGAACACCCTGTTCTACACAGATTGCCTTAAGGTCCTGTCTTCTTACTCAGTCTCCCAAAGGTTACTGAGAGGTGATCTATGCCTAGCATATAAGGGAGATCTTTGGATCCAGCTCTGATGGATCTCTTGCACATCCACAAACAACACTAGAAACACTAGATTTAAGGACAAACTTTGCCTACAACATAAATAGTACCTACTGTAGGAACAGATATATATCAAAGGATCCTATTCTATGAAATAAGCTCTCCGTCAATATGAACCAGAGTTCATCCTTGACCCTGTTCAAAAAGAAACATTGATCACTGGATAGGAAATTGCAAATTTACCCCTGGCTTGGTCCCCAAGACTCTGATGGGCAGAGGATGACAGTAAGTAAGTTGATCCCCAACTAACATACCCCGTAGCACACAGCCCCTAGCTACCTCCTTACTAACATACCCCACCATATAGGTGTTCAAGGAACTCTGGGACAAAACTGGGATGGGCTGCATGGCTAGGCTTGTAAAGAACTTGGTGGCCGTTAGACTAATATGAACTTATGAACCTATGGTTCTTTCACATATATGACCTACATGCCCAAGCACAACCCATGACTGGTAGCTGGGTAGCGTAATGCCCACAGCCATTATTTTTCTGTAAATATGTAGTATCATGGCCTGGCTACAATGCAGCACAAACTTTAACTGGTCACAGTGTATATACATTTGGTAGATCGGGCCTCATAGCATAGGATAGAACTGATACTGCATTGCATTATTGGCATGATTTAGAGAACATCTAGCTATATTGTCCCATCAGCATAATCACCACATTACAAATTCATAAATATTATGATGAACAGCAAAATTGCTATGCTGCAGGGGACTGCACTACAGAAATGGCTAGACTACTGAAGCCATAGGATATTGCATTGTAATGATTTATAGGGAAGTCTGCAAGAGGCAGGGTTGCTGTCATTGCAGAACACATTACAAGGACAGCTCCATGGTGTACATGCCTGCCATACATAGCTGTTGCACCATACTGACTGCTGTATGCTTGCACTACAATTACACTGGCAGTGTTATGGCAGATTGTGATGGGGTGGGAGTGGTAAGCTCAGCTAGAACACTAGGAACAGGCAAGGAATGTTGAATTGTTGAGGGAGGAGGGGCACTTCCAAGCAACAAAGCCATGGGAACAGGGCCATTACTATCCTGATAGGGCAAACGGTCTTCACTGCCTCTCTGTCCAAGTATGACAAGTTGTGGTTTTAGGGGACAACTGCACAGACCTGGAGACACAGTCATGACAACTGATATACATGTAGAGGCTGGGGATCCAACATGATGGTAATGTGAATGCAGTCAATGCCCCCCCCAGCACATGAGGGGAAACAGGCTTTTTCACAGAATGCCTGCATGGTGACAGTTCTCTCCTCTGTTGCCTTGGGAACCACATCTGATCCTCTACATGCATCAACATCACATCTAGGAACTGATGCAGAAGTCAAAAGGCTGATGGCTGTAAAACTTTTAGCGTGCCCCATTTAGAAGCTGGAATGTCCCTTTAGTAAGAATGGTTAATGCTACAGAAACCTTTGCGTCCACAGGAATAGAAAATCCATACATCACTGATAATAACATGTTTTTGCTTCAGTTATACTTTCCACAAATCCTGAGTGAGTGAGTGACACTGTTTGTTCAAACACAGCTCATAACAAGATATTATAAAAAGCCAGTGTGGCCATCATCACATCTACCAAGGCAGTTTGAGTTTAAATAAATACAGAGAAATATCTCCATATTGATGTGGGTTAGTTAATAATGAAATTTTGCACAAGATTTTTTTTATGGTGTTTATGGATTTTGGAAAGACAACTTAATGAGTAAACATATTTGTTAAGTGTTGGCTATGTTCACTTTGCATAGACTTCTCTGGAATGAAAATCCATTTTTTAGTATTATGATTGAGTCAAAAACTCAGTCAGAAATGTCTGCCCTAAATGTGCCCTAGATGGAGAAATACATTTTATTTGGCGTATGACATATATTGATATCACAGCCTTTAGTTCATAAAGTAAATTGAGTGCATTTGAAAAAGAAAGCCTCCAAACAGTTTGCTAAAACAGTCTTGTATGTATGTTAGAGTACATTGCTGGTCAGTTTTGTCTTTATATATATTTTTTTTGGATAAGAAGCATTTCACAGCTGTTAAATGTTTAGCAATACACATAGATGCAGGGAAGAACTGCTGGCAGCAGAAGGCTAAGAGAAAGTTTGATTTATGCACCCACAACACTGACTGAGGAAAGTGGCTGGAGAGGAATTCACAGTCTCTCTGACTTTTGGTGACTGTTATTATGTAGGTCATTGCAAGTTGGAGTTATGATTTATACGGCATCATTAAAACCGTTCCGACTGAAAACAGAAAAAACTGACGCTCAGCATATGCCTTTAAAATCACCTAATAAAAGACTTTCCTCTTTTCTTTGCAATTGTCTCAGTGTTTTAGCTTGAAGAAGATGCATGACATACTATACAACTACACAAATTTAAAGGGTACATGTCACCTCCTACTACCCATGTTTTCAGTGCTGTATCCTTGTATCACTTTCAACAAGCTTTCCTGCAGACTGATACTATTTGAACAATTATAATCAGTTCCAACACCCTATTCTGCAGTAATAAGTTATATTAGTATCTGATAAGAGTTGCCAAAACTTATTTTGCCACTTCAAAATGTCGAGTTGCAACAGTCATGGTTTGAAGCAGCAGTAGCTGGAAATGTACAATAAATAAAAAAAAATAAGTCTGACACAGTGTAAAACTGGAGTTGCAAAATGAAATTCCTTACCAGGGCCAAATTAAGAGATTTAGAGGCCCTAAGCACTTAAAAGATTTTGGTGCCCTGCCCCTATATATATATATCTAATTCAAAATATAAACAATAATAAAGCATAAAATAAAATGGATCAAACTGGCTAATGAGCTCAAGCAGCCCTAAAAATTTCTCAGTCTGCAATGATCCAAATCTTTCTTCTGTCCCTTGAAAAGCCAAGCCACGTTTAGCTAATGTATGATGTAATGTAACCACTCTCTCTTGTATTTCTCACCATTTTCTTTTGTACCAATGAAAAGTTTTTGTGAACAGTATCTTGCAGGTCTGTTCCTACTGAAATGCTGGTAAGATTTGTTAAATGACCCACTGTGGTGTTAACAGTAACTGGGCCCATAATCAATCCAAGAAATGCCAAACAAAAACTAAAAAACAAAAATTAAAAACAACTGAAGAGCCGAACTGAAGGTCCTATAATAACTTTATTCGCTGATGCTTCTGGTACCTCTGCTTTTCGCCTTCAAGGAAGCTGAAGTATTAAAAGCAACAGTGAATAAAGTTATTACAGGACGTTTGGTTCGGCTCTTCAGTTGTTTTTTATTTCCACAAGCAATCTAATAAGCCACATCGTCAGCAGAGAAATCAAGCCACAACAATGGATCTTTTGCTATATTTACTTCATCCTTTACAGACTAAATCATTTCACCACCATCACCATGGTTCACTAAACTTTCATTTTCAGCAATTATTTCAGCCCTAGAAAGTGGGCGACCGTGGTGGTGCAGTGGTTAGCATTGCCACCTCACAGCAAGAGGTTCTCCAGTTGAATCCTTGGCTGGGGTGCCTTCTGTGCAGAGTCTGCATGTCCTCCCAGTGGTCACGTGGGTTTCCTCCAGGTGCTCCGATTTCCTCCCACATCCCAAAGACATGCTGTAGGTAGATTAGATACTCTAAATTGTCCCTAGGCGTGTGTGTGTGTGTGTGTGTGTGTGTGTGTGTGTGTGTGTGTGTGTGTGTGTGTGTGTGTGTGTGTGTGTGTGCCTTTTGTGGAAGGTTGGGCACCATGCTGGCAACTAAACACTGTAAAACTCCACTGCCAATCATGAGTGGACAGGTGATCCGCTGTGGCGACCCCTAACCGGGAAAAAGCAGAAAGAAGAAGATTTCAACCATAGAAAGTCTTGTAAAGCAACCTGAATCAACGTTTGCAGTAGAAGTATCAAGAGAATTTACAGGAAAAGTGACAGTAGTAAGCATGTGCTAGATGAACCTGCCTGTGACACCTTGGTGATTCCAGTATCATCATAATTTGATTTTGAAGTAATCAAAGAGGTATTTGTGCCCACTTCTGATGATGAAGAATGGTTCTGATCTGGAATCGGTATATGATGTTGTGGAACTTGTGTGAAGAAATCAGTCAGCTTTGCAGTCTTGGACACTGAATCCAAAGTCTTCTCTTTTTTCTTTTTTGATAGTTTTTGCTTTTGTGTACCACTTAACTGAAATCATTTCATCTTGTTTTTTGGGGTCTGTTTATTTGTATATTATGTGGGAATCAGCCGTTACAAATATTGCAGGCAGAACCATATGGACAATTTAATTGCTTCCTTACAGCTGAATCTTGTTCTTTCATGCTTTAATTAATATAGACGGATTTTGTCTCAGAATTTATAAACTGAAAAGTGGAGTTGCTGGGAGAACGGTATAAATTAGTAGCATCAGCGGGATTCAAACCCATGTAGTAGTATGTGGATGCACTTTGCCTTTTGTCACATGATGAAATAAACTTAGTCACTACCACAACCACGTGAGAAAAAAAAACATACACTCATGTTGTCCTCACCACCATCACCATGGCACCAAGTACAAAAAATGCACATGGAGACATCACTTACATCACATAAATTGATGTAATGAAATACAAACTCCCCACCATGTGACAAATAAAAAATCAGAAAATACATGCATAGTCAAAAGCAGCACTATACAGCGTTAAACCATTTTCCAGAGTTTCACAACATTTCATAAACACTACCAGTTCACAAAATTATGAAACATTGATTACACTATTTATTGTCAGTGTCATGAAAATTGAAAAGAGAAATAGAAAAAAAAAAGGAATTAAATTACAAAGTTACAATGTTAGCACTGTGTTGTTCGCATGCCAGACTCGGAGTGAGCTACTGAGCACCAGTGCACTAGCCCATACATATATAGTAATAGGGGGAATCACTGTTTGTAAATTCAAAACACATACCATTAAAATACTTATTTTGTTTTCATATAAATTTATCATCCAAAATTAAAATGTTTTCAAATTATCGTACGTTAATGGTATGCTATGTATTATCGCACATGCCATAAAATTATCAAACATGTACAATAATTATCATAATCTAAAAATGCTGCACTGCCCTCACTCTCAGTGGATGGCTGAACAGGACAGTCGACATGACCAAGTAAAGAATGATCACGTGAGCCTCTGTGGACCATGTGGCAGTTACCAGATTTTAATTTTATGTGTTTTCCAAGATTAATACAGATCATTAACATCTATTATTGCTATTTTATTATTATTTATTAGTTAAAGACAACAGGAAGAATTGTGTCAATGTATCTGTGAGTGGAGAGGCAACAATCTGTAGGCAGTTATTTAACAAGATGCAAAACAATTTTGTTGCCAGCATCCAAAAATTAAAATAAGCTACATGCGTAAGATATTGCGAAGTATTAGCTTCCATTGTGAGTCAACAGAAATGCATCTTAAGCTGCTTACTTTTTAACAATTACATGCACATTTTTGTTTTACAATCATTGGGTATACTACACACCCCTAATTTAACATGTGTTTTCCCAGGCAGCTAGCTGTAAAGCAATAACATAAGTGTGTTTGCCTAATAAAAGCAGAAGGCACCAGAAAAACAATTAGGCTGGCATTTCTGCAGCTGGGGCATGACAACAACTGCAGAACAACAGACAACTAAAGGCAAACAACAGGATCAGACAAGGAATAAAAATAGCCTGTAAGACAAGGACTTAAGGAATGCACACGTGTAGGGGAGAATATCAGAAAGTAAACCTAAAGAATACTTATGGTGTGGTTGTAACTGGTGCACCCAATATGAATATATATGCATGTATATATATATATATATATATATATATATATATATATATATATATATATATATGACTTAAGGAATGCACATGTGTAGGGGAGAATATCAGAAAGTAAAGCTAAAGAATACTTATGGTGTGGTTGTAACTGGTGCACCCAATATGGATATACATATATATATATATATATATATATATATATATATATATATATATATATATATATATATATGCTGTGCACAGAAAACTGTGCTATAATAAGCAGGACTGTAAAGACGTTTTGCCTCCCTTTCACCATGGTACACATATATCCTTTATCCATATCAATGTAGCACCATATCAATTGGCAAGCTACTCATAATTCACGCATTCAAATCAGAGTTGTGAATCAGTGGTGACTGGTAGCATGAAAGTGGTGGTGGGGGGGTCTGCAGGAATCAATTGGATGGATGGGGTTAACTGGAAAAGGGGCAGTGCTGTATTACAGTAAGGTCAGCTTTGAGTCTGGTTATGATTTTACGTAAATAAGTGGCCATACACTATGGCACATGCTAAACACCTAAGTAGTCGGCTCTACTTGTGTAAACTTCTTACCTGAGTACGGAGAAAGTAAACCTCTTTTGTAAATCCCACTCTTGCTTTTAGACAGTGAATATAAATATATACATATATATATATATATATATATATATATATATATATATATATATATATATATATATATATATACCCACTTAAGATCATTGTATCTTGCATTACTTTTATAGTCACTTGCATTATTAAAATGCATCCAATGTTTTGCTGTAGCTACCCCCACTTTACTCATGTTGTGAGAGTTGCAGTTTGTGTTAAAATTCACCAGTAAACTGACAGCATACATGTCTCTATCTCTGAGAACAAAATTAACATCACTTGGGTAGAGAGGGCTGATCCCCCTTACTAATAGGACAAACATTAGAGACTTTTATGTAGCTTTTTTCCTCTAGAAGATAGAGTGTCAGTGTGATGTCAGTAATGTTGACTTCCACAACTTTCTTAAGTTATGTAGCAGTGTGTGTAAGTGTGTATGAGTGTGTGTGTATGTGTGTGGGGCGAGTATGAGGGTGAGTGGGGGAAGGTCAAGTAAAACATTGCCAAAATGGCTTATTTAAATTAATTCAGATTTGCAGCTTTCAAAAACAATCTATATATGTCTGAGTTATACTCCCTATTAAGCATAAATGAATATAACCCTGCTGACAGAATCCATTATTTCAGAAGAATTATGTGATGTTATACTTTCCTTATTTACAGATGCAAGTCTAAAGCCTTTCATACTAGAGATTTCAGAAAGCAAGTGTCTGTGTGTCTAATCGTAAAATTTTCTGGTTATCAGACCTTGATAGTAAGATGCATAAACACAGTGAATACTGCTTACATTACAAGCTAGTGTTCACTAAGTATCATTTAAAAAACATTTTCCTGATCGTAACATTTCAATAATATGGACGATTTTTGTTATCCAGATATATCTAACACATCTGGTACAGAGCAGCAGTGATGCCACTGCATAAGGGTGGTCCTACCAGCAACTCCAGGAATTAAAGAACCATCAGCCTGATGAGTCTCATATGCAAAGCCAATAAGCATTTTATAACAGATCCAGTAATCAATGACTTAAAAACTGTCACCACACTAGACCTGCAACAGACTGGCTTTAGATCTAATTAGAAAAACACGATTCATTTCCCACATATGAGACAACTGAATGACTGTTCTCAGAATTGATTACACTTCTTTTAAAGGATAACATAAGCAATTACCTGCAGTCATGCTGTCCATACAGCATACAGTAAGCTACCATAGGAATTTGACACCATTCCACATGATAGCATGGTTATTAAAAAAATATATTAAAATCAATCCTTGTGTGTCGTAAGGTGGATAGCAAACCGGCTAAAAGATAAGAACCCACACAGTGCAGGTGGCGAGTGTTTTATCATATGGAATGAATGTGGCTAATAGTGTTCTGCAGGGCACACTGGTGAGACCCTTCCTGTTCATTATTTACTTTTCGGATCTCTAGAACATGAACCAAGACCTCTGGGAGACATTGTGGTCTCCCTCTGAAGCCCAAACCCTTCAGCAAACACTTAGATTAGTAAGTACCTGTGCATTAAAACTGGGCTCAAATTAAATACAAAAATGTGAAATATAGTCACACTTTGTAACCCCCTCCCCAGTATACTGCATAGACAATGCCCCACTTTAAAATGAGGATGTTGTTTGGAACCTTGGAACATGGGTCGATAGTTCCTTCTCCGTTGATCTTTATAGGATGACAGTAATCAGGAAGTCCTTCAAGGTGATATAACTATTTGCCAAGGGAATTTCTTTCAAATCGAGTGCAGTCATTATTCCCATGTACTGAAGACTGATTAGACCAGTCAGGGAGTACAACACCCTATATGGAATGTGTATCATGAGACATATCAAACTAGCGAAACACCAGAGTTTCTTAACTAGGAAGATCACTGATCTAAAAAACCTAACCCACCAGAAAAAGACTGGAAGCACTGTCATAGGTTTATAGCTCAATATTAGGCTAACTTCCCGTGTGGTCCATTTTAAGCTCAGACAATTTTCCCTTTGATGCTTGAATTAACCTATCCCATTTAATTTCCCTTTATTCAATATCTTATAGAGTCCCGAGGGGTGAACTATTCCTTGTCTTCTGTGCAATTAGGCGCCTAGTAGTCCTGGGTCTCTTGTATCTTCACAAATCAAATAGCCTCATTAAATTCAGAACCAAGGATCTAAAACTTCCTCAGCAGATAATTGCAGTGTGAAGGAGAGAGAAATTTATACTGCAGTACCTTTCCCCACCTCTATAACAAACTGACTCTGCAAATTAAGCAGTGCACTCCCTTCTTTCAAAAACTGCGGTGGTGGTGCTGTGGTAGCATTGTCGCCTCACAGTAAGATGTTGTCCTGTTCGATTCTCAGCTAGACCGTCTTCTGTGTGGAGACATGCGTGAATGGTTGTACCTTCATTGAAGGTTGTGTGTCATGGCCGGCAACTCGGCATGTAAAAATCTACTGCCAATCATTAGTGGACCGGAGTTCCGCTGTGGTGACCCCTAACCAGGAAAAGCCAAAAGACACAACAACAACTCCCTTCTTTCAAACAAGACTTGGATGGCTGGATGGGAACTCACAAATTCACCCCAGCCTTAACCAGCCTAGCCCTCCTCAAGGGTGGTATGATCTAAAGGTGAATGCTGGCACAGCATAAATGGTCACAAGACTTAGCTGCCTGAATTTTATATATGATTTTATGATTCTATAATCAAAACATTCATAGTATCATCGTAGTAATTTATAGTGTCACAATTCATGCTGCTCGGTATATACATTTTTGTGTACTTTTAAAACAGAATAATGTAGGCAAATTTATATATACTTGTACTAGCTCATAACATACTGCATATGGTTCCTTGGGTTAATGGTATCCAAAAACATCAGACTCCTGTGCCATCTGCTAATAGATTATTTATTCCTTTGTTTATATTGCAATCTCATGCATTATCTTGGGACCTTATAATTGATTTCTCAGACTGGAGCATTTTTAATATGAATTTTTTAACCAGAAGAAATTAAGTGTTCTTATAGGTTCATAGGTTCATAGGTTCATACTAGGCTATCTGCCCTAGGGCATTTATAAGCCTAGCCAGAGTGTGTGTGGCTTTCACCACCCTTTAGGATGAGAATACTATACCCATTAGTTTGCTGTGCCTCTGTCCAGCAGTGACATAGAGATGATTCCCGGGGTAAACCTACGATCTCCCATCCACTCGTCAAGATTTCTCTTGAACAGAGTCAGTGAGGGGCGCTGCCTCACATGGACTGGGATTCTGTTCCATAGTGTAGGGAGTCTCTGGGTGATGAATCTGTCCCTCCAGCACATCCTATTTATATCCGTGTTGAGGTTTAAGTCTCTTGCTCTCGTGGCTCTGGTGGATTTGGATTTTTTGAGGTGGAGCATGTCCATTAAGTCCGGGTTGGACATGGCCTTGTATGTCAGGCACAGATCACCTCTGAGCAGATGGTATGAGACTGAATAGAGCTGGAGTTTCTTCAGTCGGGCAGCGTATGACATATGTTTGAGCCCCTTTATCCTTTTGGTGAGGAACTTTTGGGGTCTTTCCAACTGCTGCAGGTGTCAGGTAAGGTACATTCCGAATGGGGCGTTGTACTCAATCATTGGTATGATAAGTGAAGAGTACAGGGGTACAATGACCTCTCCTGATCTGGATGTGAATCCCTTCATGATCAGGTGGGCAATGTAGATGGTCTTCCTAACCACTTTGGCAATGTGAGTGTCAAAAGAGAGGTTACTGTCAACTTGGGTCCCCAGGTCCCTGATAACTTCTTCCGTGTTTAATGGATTACCACCTATGTGGTAATTAGGGGTTACCTTGTTTTTCCCAAAGGGTATGACTATACATTTTTTGGCATTTAGCTTAAGGCTATGGCTCTGGCACCAGTTATCCATTTCTATGAGACCTCTCTGGAGGATGTCTGTGTCTGATGGAGTGTCAATTATGGTGCCCAGTTTGCAGTCATCTGCAAATTTTGTCAGCCACAATCCCCTATGTTTGCCTGCACTTCAGAAAAATAAATGCCGAACAAGAGGGGGCCCAGGACTGAGCCCTGTGGGACACCGCTCGTGACTGGCTTAGAGTCTGACATGGCACCAGCAACTCTAACCCTGTGGGTTCTGTCCTTGAGCCAGTTTGCAACCCATCTTGTGACATATGGGTTTACATCTAAGCTGGTGAGCTTTTCTATGATGCCCGAGTGGGGTATTATGTCAAATGCTTTTGCTAGGTCAAGGTAGGCTGTGTGAACTGCCTTACCCTCATCAATGGCCTTAGTGACTGTTTCGAAAAAAGTCGACCAAGTTCAAGAGGTAGGATCTGCCCTTGACAAAGCCAAATTGGGTAGGATCCAGTGTCTGTAGGTCCCCGATGTCTTTATTTATGAGTTCCATTATGATCCTCACCATAGCTTTGCAGACAAGGCTCGTCAAGCTTATGGGGCGGTAATTTCCAGGATCCATAGAAGCACCGCCTTTGTGGAGTGGGACCACAGTTGCCGTACGCCATTCTTTGGGTACATATCCTGCAGTAAGGCTAAGATTAAACAGCAGCCTTATGTGTGGGTTTAATTCCCCATTGAGTTCGTGTAGCACACAGCCAGGGACACCGTCTGGTCCCATTGATGCTGTGTTTTTTGCTTTAGAGAGAGCAGCTCTCACCTGGGCATCTGAGATGTTTGGGAGGCTAGACTCTGGTGGGATAGATATTTCTCCTTTTGGGTGGGAGGGAGGGGAGAAATTTGCACTGAACCTGTCTGCCAGTATGTTGGCAATGTCGGTGGGTTCAGTGATTTTTGTATCATTTTGGACTAATTGTGAGCATATCTGGGAGTTTCCACCCAGGTTTCTAACATAGCTAAAGAAGGCCTTATGATTGTCTTTTGTGTCATTAGTGATTTTTCTCTCAAAGTTGGCCTTGGATGATTTTATGAGTGATCGTAGTTTTTTGCTAGTAGTGATCAGAGATGCCTTCCCTTTTAGGGATTTTGCTCTGTCATGTGGTAGCTTTCTCCTCTTGTTGAAGAGTTTGTTTATGGCTGGGGTCCACCAGACCGGGCGCCTGCCTTTGGTGGAAAGGGTCTTCATTTTATTAGGGATTGCTTGATCCATACATTCCTGGAGGTGCTCGTAGAAGGCATTTGTAAGGGTTTCAGCAGCGTGGGTTGTGGTTTCCACTGGCTCGGGGGCCTTGAAGGATACCACTCCAGTCTTAAGAAGTGTGAAGTTTGCTTTTGAGAAGTTCTTCACTGTGGTCTTTTTTGCTGGGGTTGGGGGCGGGATGTGGATCTCCAGTGAGATTAATTTATGGTCTGATCTCACCAATGAGGGATATACTTCCAGTGTGGAGCATTTTGTCCCCATGTTTGTGATGATCAGGTCTAGTATATTTTCTCCTCTTGTGGGAATGGTGACTAGTTGTTCCATAGCATTTGAGTTTATGAACTCCAGGAACCTTTGGGCTAGGGTGTTGGGGCTTGAGTAATGTTCCCAGTCTATGTTTGGGTAGTTGAAGTCACCCAATATGATGGTGTTTGGAGAGACATTCATACTCTCCAGTGTCTTCAGGAAGGCTGTGTGGGTTTCCTGAGTTTGAGAGGGTGGTCTGTAGCATGCTACAAACTGTAGGGCAGTTTTACCTATGGTTAATTGCACCTGGATGGTCTCCGATGCTTCGCATTGCCACTAACCTGGAGGTGTGGGTATCCTTTATGAATATGGATACTCCCACTCCTTTTGTGGTTTGGTCCGGATTTTGGGGCCGGAACACATGATATGAGGTATAACCTGATAGTGCTGGGGTGCTCTCAGGAGCCTTGAACCAGGTTTCAGTCACAGCACAGACATCGATGTTCTCCATACTGAGGAGGGCTTCGAGGGCGTGCATCTTGAGGTTTAGACTTCTGGCATTGAGCAGTATTACCCTTAGTTTTTCTCCATTTTTGTTTTCTAGGGCGGTAGGTTTATCATTTGAGCCTTGCCTAAAAAAGACACTATGGGGGTGGCAAGAGCCTTTGCCAATATCCGGAAGCCCAGGGGTGACAGGTGCAAGCCGTCCCTTGTGAAGCAGCGTGGCTTGTCAAGCATGTCATCTCAGGCAGACAGACATTGGATCCCATTAGAATGACACCAGTAATTAATCCAATTATTAAAGCTGATCATTTTGTCTCTGTATTGTGGCATCATTCTTGGTGAGGGTAGGATACTGCTCAGGGTCAGGGTCATACCGGCCTGGGCTACATAATCTGAGAGCTCCTCTATGTCTCTTTTCATGTAGTCCAGGGAGGTACATCTCAGGTCGTTCACACCGGCATGGACAATGACTGAGTCATACTTGTACTTGCTGTGGAGTGACCTGAGTGCTTGTGTTATGTGGCGGATTCTAGCGCCTGACAGACAGCTTACTGTGATCTTTTCCTTGTTCAGTCTGGTGAGTGGGACGTCAGTGTGTCTGACTATGGAGTCACCTATAACAAGTGTGTCTGGCATTGTGTTTGGCCTTAAGGGCTGTGACTGTTTAGCACACTGACTTTGAGAGCTATGTGTTGCATGTCTTATGTCTTGAGGTGGCAGTTGCTTGGGTGTCTGCTTTGGAGGCCTCTGTAGTTTTGGTAGATTTTGATCAGTGCCTCCGAGTATGTCTTTGTGTGTTTATGTGTTTGTTTTGCAGTTGTGATAGTTCTATGTGAAACTGGGTTTGTGGTGTGCGTGGTTTCCTTCTCCTCCTGTCTGGTCTTGCCAGTCCTGAGTTGAGAGAGCTCAGCCTCCAGTTTGGCTATATAGTTGCATCTCTCACATGTATTTGTGTTTTGTGGGAGAAGGAGTGGGTTGTCTGTGTACATGAGGCAATTGTAACATTGCCTCAAGATGCCCAGATTCACCAGCTGAACAGGAGAGGACGCTAGCAACTGACCCTTCGACATGCTAGAAAAAGTGAAAAAGTTTGCTGTGTAACTGAGTCAGAAGGGACCTATAGGGAAATGGGTACTCAAGGGGATTCTAGGCTAATGTAGTACTTTGTTTAGTATATAAGTACTTTACCTATATAAAAATGCTTTAGGAGCAAGTGCTGAGCTTTTGAGATAGAGAATAGACTGTTTAGATTGCAAGTAGAGAAGTTCTAAGAGAAAAATTGAAGAGCAGACTTTACGGAGCCAGAAATAGTTTAACCTTGTTTAACCGGCGCTGCCCGATGGTGCTCTATGGGCAACTCCGTGCTAAATCATGCAAAAGCGGGCTTTATTACAGGGGGCTGAAAAGAGCTAGGAATTGACCCAAAATGGCCAATAGACTACAAGTTTCTGGCTGGAACCACTCCTCTAGGGACAAATAGGCTGCTCAGTGCTCCCTACTCCCACTGGTGAACAAAGACGCTTCCTTTTATCCAAATAAGGATATGGAATAGCACAGGAACCAAGACAAAGCCCAGAGATCAGCAAACTCTGAAGACTGGACTATTCTAGTTCAGTAAGGCGAGAAAACAAGATTTTTTTTTTTTTGTTTTTGTCTTTTTTGCAGAAAACAGAGGAAAAAGAGACAGAAAATGCTATAAATGCTTTTAAATGGCTAGCGACTTGAGTTTGTTAGCCTACAGGTAAAATTAAGCAACAAATAACTTTTTAAAAGTGCAAAACAGTTAATCAACACAAAAACAGTTTAAATAGAATGCAGAGCTGTATAAACAGGTGAAAATGCAGTCGCTAAGCAGTAAATAATCAAAAAGCCAGAAAAAAATACTTAAATCAGGAAAAAGTCACTCTTTTGCTCTCTGCTGCTTGTAGAACTCTGCAGGACACCACGAGGAGCGGTGCTGAGTTGAATACAAGCGAAAAAGCGCGCTAAAGCGGGCTTTATTACAGGGGCTGAAAAGAGCTAGGAATTGACCCAAATGGCCAATAGATTACAAGTTTCTGGCTGGAACCACTCCTCTAGGGACAAATAGGCTGCTCAGTGCTCCCCACTCCCACTGGTGAACAAAGACACTTCCTTTTATCCAAATAAGGATATGGAATAGCACAGGAACCAAGACAAAGCCCAGAGATCAGCAAACTCTGCAGACTGGACTATTCTAGTTCAGTAAGGCGGGAAAACAAGATTTTTTTTTTGTTTTTCTCTTTTTTGCAGAAAACAGAGGAAAAACAGACAGTAAATGTTATAAATGCTTTTAAATGGCTAGCGCACTTGAGTGTGTTAGCCTACAGGTAAAATTAAGCAACAAATACTTTTTAAAAGTGCAAAACAGTTAATCAACGCAAAAACAGTTTAAATAGAATGCAGAGCTGTATAAACAGGTGAAAATGCAGTCGCTAAGCAGTAAATAATCAAAAAGCCAGAAAAAAATACTTAAAACAGGAAAAAGTCACTCTTTTGCTCTCTGCTGCTTGTAGAACTCTGCAGGACACCACGAGGAGCGGTGCTGAGTTGAATACAAGCGAAAAAGCATGCTAAAGCGGGCTTTATTATAGGGGGCTGAAAAGAGCTAGGAATTGACCCAAAATGGCCAATAGACTACAAGTTTCTGGCTGGAACCACTCCTCTAGGGACAAATAGGCTGCTCAGTGCTTCTGATTTAATCCTTACCTATAAACTTAAAGACAAAGGAAACATTTAAATAATATATTGTACATTGAACTTATTTTTGCTCTTTCTATAATTAAAGTAAACAAAGTAATGTGTAAACATGTCATTTTGCTTCTGCGCTGGGTTGTAAGATATTTTTGTGATCTTGATCAAGCAGGAAAACCTGTAAGCTAAGCAGTTATTAAGTGCTGCAATGCCACACCTTGCGTTAGTTGGTCTCTGTGCATGTAGTGCTGCTAACAAGACAGTACCTAAATAAATAAATACATATTACTAGTGTTGAGTGAACAGTTTCGAGTGCTTAAAATAAAATCTAAGTATACAGTACCATTCCACATAACTAATACCAGTTATAGCAGGATTCATGCACAGGTGTTCAAGTCTCTAGCCACAGATCTTTGCTGTAAGGCATCAACAGTAATAAAAATATATACATATCTGCATACATACCCAGATAGTGTAAGCTGGCTGTAGCAGTACTCACATACGTGGAGAAAATGCAATAAATGATAGATTGCACTCTCACACTGTTCTCCCCTATTCATGGACCACAGCAGAGAGCATTGGTTTGACTTGTGACTATTGTGCCTATTCTTAATGCACTATCAGTCACCTGATGTATATGCTCAAGACAAAATGGCTGCTTGTTACCTTGTTCTGTAAGAGGTTGTATGCCAGTCATCAGGGCTGTTTTTGATAATATCTCACCCAAGTCACACTGACTCTTGTTTAACAGTAACTGAGCTCTGTACTTGCACAATATAAAATTTGTGCTGAGCTAGTTTTGAGAAAGAAAAAGTAATTTATTTTTTCAAATCTTATAAGAACATTTTAAAAATGCTTTAATGCATTTAACATTTTAGTACTGAATATCTACTGCCTGAATAAAAAAGGATGGGCGGTGGGATCATTTACATTCAAAATCTCAGGGGGGAGGGTGTTCCACCAGCAGAAAAACAGACATTCTACATGAAGTGTCAATGATCTGACAGAAGACTAAAACAAAAGGAACCCAGTGGCTACCCAAGAAATCAAAAGCAAAACTGCCCATAACAGATCTCTAATTTATTTAATAAGTAACTTATTAATTAAAATGTGTGTGTGTGTGTGTGTGTGTGTGTGTGTGTGTGTGTGTGTGTGTGTGTGTGTGTGTGTGTGTGTGTGTGTGTGTGTGTGTGTGTGTGTGTGTATGCATGTATAGATATGTTCACAAATGCATTATAATCTACATATATCTGCACATCTGTGTTTCTGCTTGTTAGTATAAACACATAATCCACAAAAAACACACACTGCACCAAATAATGAATTTCAGGTAGTCATCCAATAGAGGCTGTCCAATTCAAAATTATTACTGAATTTGGCTTTTTAACAGCTGATGAATATATGCTGGTATTGGAAAATATGGAGCTAGTTTTAAAGTATAACTATATATACTTTCAGGGTGATATATACCATCAGTTGCATGGTGTGGCTATGGGTTCTGCGTGTGCTCCCTATATGCTAACATAGTCATGTTATATTGGGAGAAACATTACATATTTGGAACATTGTTTTGGCCAAAGGGAATAATAATACATTTTTTTGTATTTAGCTTTAGATCATGACTTTGGCACTGATCATTCATTTGTGTTAGCCCTTCTTGTAATATGTTGACATCACCGGGGGGTGCTCAACAATTGCTCCCAGTTTGCAACCATCTACTTTGGCCTGAGAAATAGATGTCAAACAGTTAGGGGTCCAGCACAGACCCCTGTGGTACTCCACTAGTGATGGGTCTACTGGTGGAGGTGGAGTCACCAATTTTGACACAGTGTGTTCTGTCAGTGAGCCAATTGGCTATCCATCTAGTAATGTAAGAGTCAGTCTATATCTGGGAGAGTTTCTCAATGATGCCAGAGTGGGCAACTGTGTTGAAAGCCTTGGCAAGGTTGAAATAGGCTGTATGCACTGTTTTACCTTTGTCCATGGCTTTGGTGACATTCTCAAAGAAGTCTACCAGGTTTAATAAGCATGATCTACCCTTAAAGAAGCCAAACTGGGTTGGGTCTGGCATTTGGAGGTTGCCTATGTCCTTGTTGATAAGGTCCATGATAATTCTTTCCATGGCCTTCAGATGAGGCTGGTTAGATGTATTGGTCTATAGTTCCTAGGGTCAGTTGACACCCCCCCCACCCTTTGTGCAGGGGCATTATATATAGGAGCAGTTCACTTTGTTGACTGCTGCTTTTGATTAATAAATGAAGTGTTTTTTTTTTTTTTTTTCCAACAGCATCCTTTACTGACTGCTGACTTTACAAAACATCAGAATGTTGAATATTGGGTTTGCGTAGAGTATGTGCTTTGAGGAAAAAGTAAGTCCAGATGTTTGTTAATGCCAAAACTTTTTGATATTTTAAAAGCTTCAGCATTTGGGGTAAGAGTGTGTGTACAAGTGTTTCTAGGTTGGGGTTAGAGTAAAGTATAGATAAGGGAATATCTTTAGAGTTGTGCATCCATATTATATATGGGAAGTGTGTCTAAGTATAATGGAACTGTTAGGGAACATTTTTATATATATAAGGTAATGTGTAAAGTTGGGGATAGAGGCAGGGGCAGGGTCAGTAACCCTATCCACTTCTTAAAGATCGCATAAAACTTAAAAATAAACCAGAACTAATTTGTAAGATTGCTAATGAGATCTAGACACATATGAAGGAGTTTAGGGCAAATCCACGAACTTATAACCAAAAGCTACAAAAAAAAAAAAAAAACCTTGCAAAATTAGCAAATACAAAGAAAATACATAAATGCTTCTAACCCCTACAAACTGTGCATGTTTTATTACACAACAAATGCAATTTATAACAGTGGAAATAACATACACACACATACACAAAAACACACAAACACATTTTTTTCTGATATAGAATGAGTAGAGTGGGAATGTTTTGCATTAAGGTGACTCCAAGCAGTCAGTGCCATGTTTATCTTCAGTATAGCATTTTGTGACCCACGACCCCTATAATGTGCAGTTTCAGGAACATTCTTGGAAATTTGTGCACTGCATTCCCTAGAAGCAATAACTTGTGCACAGGGCATTTGAGAGAGCTGAGCCTCACAGACAGGATCCTGTCCCCACAGCTTCAAAGGCATCAACAGGATGTCCTAATAAGGATACTGCTGCAATTACCAGCACATACTTTTTACAGGAAACTCCATTTATTTGCCATAATCATTTGCTAGTAATTATAGATGACAAGGGATTTTTTTCCATTCACATTCTATTTGCTTTCTTTGTTTCACAAAGTACTTGCTATTCATTTCTCAACCATTCTGAACTTATTTTATCTTAGATAACTAATGTGTGGGGAAACACTTTACAGTAAAATCTATGAAAGATACAAGGCAGGTAGTGTTTAAACTATATTCCGCATAGCATAAATCACTTCTCACAGACCATCACATTTCATGTTCAAGTTTAAAGTGCCACTGAGAATTTGTTAAATTTCACAAAATCGTGTACACCAAATAGTGTATTATATTATTCTCCATAGCATCTTAATTCACTAGAATTAAAATAAAAAACACTCTATTTATTATGAATTACAGTAACTGAAATGCAATTTCTCTTTGCTTAAACTTTTCATTAGCTGTGGTTATACATAAAGAGTATACAAAACATCTGTGGGTCTTTTTATGTTATGGTTCATAAACCTGTCAATTATCACATAAAGAGTTTGTAAAAAAGTCTTCAGAATAATTATTTGCAATTCACAGCCATTTCAGTGTCATATGCTTCTTTAACATGATTATTTGTAAGATCTTATTAAACACTCTGTCTCAGAAACAGTACTGAATGCAAACCACAAAATGTCCTACAGATGCATTTAAGTGATGTCAACTATTTTACAGGTAGATAACAGCTTCTTACTGGTTTGATGCTATCATTGAGGAGGAAAGGTAAGGATGCTCATGACAGTGCATGCAGATACTCATAAAAAGATTTAAAAAGTGGCCAGTCTTGAACTAGATTATTTTTTCAAGTCATTCTTTATTGTTAAATAATATTTTCTGTAGTATTACTAAAACCATACAAAATTATCTGCTATTATGGTATTACTAAAGCTTTCTACCTTATGCCACAAACTACACTCACCTTTGCAACTTGCATCTATTTTGGACAAACACTAAGAAAATAAAATGCTTCCCAAAATAAATATGAACACTGTTTTGTTCCTTGATCATAGTTCTGATAAGTACCTATCTCTGATATACAGATATCCAAGATGCACAACTTTTAATACAGGTGGGCAAGCACTCACAAAATAGGATCTTATTAAAATCTGTTTTTATCCCCGACCATTTATTCAAATTCATTTGGGTTACAAATACAGGTAAAATTAACAGAAAGCATTTCTTCAGTATTACCAGAACGATATTATATTCATTCAAGAATGAATAGAATGCTTATTTTTGCAATTACTACTGCTCCTGTTGTGCTATAAAAATGGTAAAATGTAATATGCTCAACAGCATATTCTACTTCAAAACTGCTGATGAAAAAATAGATTTTCATTTTGCTAGTAACTTTAGCATGCTGTTTCAGTAGATGAGAAGTGTTTTTGCACTACAGTTAATATTTTATTCACCACCATGACTTGCCTATGTCATTTTTGCTTCAAAAGGCCTTCACTACCCATAACATTTTGTGACTTTTTTGACATTCAAAAAAGTTGAAGGATTTTTTTTATTATTTTGCTTCAAGATATTGTAATAAAACCTAAAAGACAGTATAATTGAGAATACTCTGCAATACTCAAATACTAAAATTATCACCCCTTCAGTATTTATCAGGCATATGATTGATTATTTTGTCACATTTCAGTTAGGATGGAATACAACAAGTAATAGCAACATGTTCATCAACAGATCTAGGATATATGGGACATTCTGCCAGTGATCAGACCAGCATGCCAACTTATAAATTTTAGGGCACTTTCCACATACAACAACTTTACTCGAGTAGCATAAAATCAGTGGCTAGAGTGCTAAAATGTCAGAACGTTCTTGCTATCAAAGTGTCCACTTCTTTGTGGACTTAGAGTGATCAACAGTTGGCTAGCACTTCACCAAGGCTGGGCAGATAAATACCCCATTAGGGAATAACATCCACTTTATTATTTTTGTGAAGAAAAAGTTGTTCTTTTCTCTCATAAATGTTTACTAAAAGTTAGAACTAGTGTTTTATTGGTTGGCAGGAAACATTTTACCTCAAATCTGAATTGTTTTGGTAATGATTCCCTGTGGGAATTTTTTTTCAAATAACTTATTTTTGTGAGAAAAAGTTTTAATTTTTAGTCATAACATCTGGTTAGGGACTAGGATTTGTGGTTTTGGAGTTGTCATTAAAATCTTTACCTTAAAACTTATTTTTCCTGTTAGATTGTTTCACCAACTGTCCTAAGCTCTATTTCCCACTTATCAGACATGTTATTTATAGGCAGACATTCCTGAGCTCCTGTTGGGAGTCCCTTATTATTTAACATATTATTTGAGGAAATGTGATACTTTTTTTGTCAAAAAGTGATGTTAGGGACTGAGGCTAATGTGTTTGGCGGTTATCACTAAAACTGTTTATCTCAGACCATAGCATTTCTGTCAGGAGGTAAGAATAACTCTACAAAGATGTGCTAGTAGTTTGTCAGACATATTTTTTTGGTAGAAAGATGGTCCTGGATCCATGTAAGGATTCCCATGTAATTTATCATTTTTTGCAAGGCAAAATATTAATTTTCTGACAAAAAGTGTTGCTAGGGCCTGGGGCTGATGTTTGTCACTAAAATATTTTACCTCACAACTTAACATTTGTCTTAGTAGATAAGACTGACTCTTCAAAACTTCACTAACTACTTGAATGACACCTTTTGTGGCATGGACATGGACCTGGGTACCAGTAACTCAATTGTTCCCTCCCCAGGCATCTTGAAAAGAAAAGTTATCTGGGGAGGCTTTGGTCTTGACTCTGGGTTGCCCTTCACCTCAGCTGTTGAAGGATGACTCTGCTATGGCCATCTGCTGTTTCTTCAGACTACTCTTCACTTTCTCTTGGTGCATCACAAGTCCAGTGGGAACATAAACAGCCACTCAAGAGATCCAAATATCTTATTCAAAAGTAATAGGAGATGTTGGTGGGACAGATATATATCACAGAAAATACCACCTATTTGGAATAATCTTCCTCTTCACATAAAGTAAAGTATTTCTCTTACACTATTCAAATGTAATTTGGATGAATGGATGGGTAACCACAAATTCACCCCTGGTTTAGCACCCTTATCCTTCATGGATATGGCAACATGTAAATGTTCTGTTTGTCTCTAGGTTATTTGTATTTAAAATACAAGGGCTAAAACATCATAAGAATGTATGGCTAGGCTTCTAAAGATCTGTATCAATAGCCTAAGCAGTAACTATGAATCCATAAACCTCTGGTGCTGCTCCATGGGAAGCCATTAAGGACTGGGAGACATGCATGTCCTCTGTGGCTGCTCAGCTGCCCTTGTTGGCTAATGTTGAACCACTCTTGCCACTATCAGGAAACTGACTGTGTAATGCTCCTTCTGTAGGCCACTGTGAGATGCTTTATTCCCGAGTAGGGGACTGGCCTGATATTTTTCTGTGAGTCTCCCAGAAAAAGGATACACAAGTTTAGACATTCATCTTCTCCTGAAAATGAGGACTGGCTGGGTGCCTTTCACTCTTTACATGCTGAGTCTTCTCCTAATTAAAAAGGAAATATTTTCCTCTTTCTTAGGGTCAGATCCCCATACTGTGGGATAGGATTTGGACTTAGACTTCACAATTTGTGGAATGTAACTCTAAGGAAATTATTCTTTAGATTTATTACCTGCATAGTTGTATTTTTCTGATACCATTACCAGAATGGAGTATTTGTTTCAGCAGGAACAAAAGAAATATCAGAATTTCAATAAAGATACCATGATTTCTTACAGATGGAGTTCCTCACTCTGTAGCTGTACCTTCTGTGTTGCCAGATTTAAAGGATGATTTCTTTGCAACCAGCATTTGCCTGATAGTCAACCACCTTCTCCCAGAAAGTCTGATATATTATTTTATGCATCTCAGCCTCACATGTTCATTTTTTAACCCCAGGTCAGATCCTGCAGTATTTACTTTGTGAAAATCAACTTTTGTCAAGCTCTTTACAGCAGCCAGCCTTATTCCCTTTGATAAGCTGGCAAAAGCCTTGATATGTTGAGAAGAATGTTTATACTTCCTTCACTTTAGCTATTTGAATAGTGAATTATCAGGCTCACAGTCCAAGTCTCTACTGACTTCCTTTGACAATATGAGAAAATTACTTGTTGATCTCCTTTCTTCAGACACTAGGACATCTCTGAATTCATTAGTATCCTCTGTGTCTTAGGTAATCAAATATTCTCTAAAATGTGCTAATGACACTGATGACGTTTCTTGAACAGCTACCACTGGATCAGTCCCGTACCTCTCAACCTCTTAGAGCAAGGAATCTGGACAAAGCCATAAATAAAAGTGGGACAAAGGCCCAAAAATAGGGACATTTTTTTAAATATTGCTCTTATAAACTTAGAAAGTTGATAGAATAACAGGTTTTGCATTACCATGAATTTTATGAAGTGTACGAAGCCTGAAACTCAAATGCCTGTCATTATTTTCTAACTTCAATCCTAAATGATTTGTCACTAGTTTGTCAGAAAAACCACAATTTTATGAAAATTGGACCAAAATTATGAGGAAATAATCTGGACAGTTTGCAAAAATCTGTACAGTTGAGAGGTACGGTCAGTCATACGATTTTCTTGGCTACTTTCACAAAATTTACCAGAGGATATCAAGGCTGAGATCCAGAATGCTTCCCTTTCTAAAAAGGTGTTAATTGCCCTTCCTCTGTTGAGATCCTTAAAAGACTGGAGGAAAGGGGAAAATAATTTGTGGGGGTTACCCAGATGTTACAACCCTCCTTACCAAAATATAATAGAAACTTTTCTAACAGCTCAGGCTCCTTTTTATGGAAACAGAATAAGCATTCCCAGCATGGCATAAGCAAACAAAATAAAAAAAACAAACAAACAGTGGAAGGTGGGTTCAAAGAAGAAAGGAGGGTCTTCCTACAACCAAGGACAATCTAAGAAAATAGACTGACCCTAGGATTCAATAAAATCTGTGTAGACTCTATAAAGAGCCTACACTGAATGTACCTGTGTACATGGCCACAGTTCCTCCTTGGCAGAGCACCACACATATTAATTATGGTGCGCTGCTGAGGGAAATCACAGTAACACTGATATTGAATCTGTGTATGCAACACTGTAGAGGCTGTCCTGTACTTGTGGACTGTCGAGAAAAATTCTGGACAGTGGGTAAGTACAGCACAATACCTTTTGGTCCATTAACCTGGACCAAAAGGTGAACAACAGATTTTACATCATGAAATTGCAATTTAATTTTTTTATGTTTATGTGCTTGTTTGCAAGGTGTGGCGCATTGTGCAGCTATGCTTAGCTTTGCTTACATATACAGTAGACATCTGCTACGCATCTAAAAATAGAAACTGGGTGTATTCAATTGTAATTAATTTTTTTCATGTGCTTGTTTTAGCAGTGTAGCATGATGTTTAGCATGTTGAGCTGTGCTTATATATATATATATATATATATATATATATATATATATATATATATATATATATATATATATATACAGCAGACATCCACCAGATATCAAAAAATAGAAACCTGTTTTTTTTCAATTGTTGCAGCTCTGCAGTGCTTAGCAACATGCAAGCATGCGTAGTGAAGCTGCGCTATGCTTACAGGCACCTTTGTAGTATATGTGAAGATATATAAGCTCCCCTCACTATCCCAGTGGCTAGATAGGTTGAGTCATGACCTATAGTGTAGTAGGTCCTGGGCTCAATTCCTGAGCAGTCATACTTCTTACATATATTTCTGTGAAAACGTGTCAGGTGACTGAAACATTGGTTTAGTTTAAAATTAAAAAAATTGTTACATGTAGAAAAGCTGCGTGATGCTAAGCAGCACTTAAACATGGTCAATAGTCTATTTCCATTTTGTAAATTTGCATGATGCTAAGCGGAGCTGCACTTTTTTTGAAAGTTACAGCATGATGTGCAAGGGCGGGAATGCTGCATATTTAAAGGCCAGTAGGTGGGAATTTCAAATCATTCTTTGGAGTCATAACTTGGCTGTGGATATGCCTGGTGCAGTTGTTAAAAGAGTGGGCAAAAATGGGGAGAGCAGGAGCCCAAAATATTTGTTGGACTCCTGGTTAAGAGTTATGAACCTCGGCTGCTGCAGGGTGACTACCAGGGTTTAGAGTGTAAATCTGAAGCCTGTGGTCATTTGGCCAGGGAACTAACCAGTGCTACTGGTATCCCCCACACTGGTGAGCAGTGTCATCACCACTACGATGACCTGAGACATAAGAAGAAGGGAACCTTGGACATCTTGGGTCCAAGAAGCTAGGGATGGGCACACCCCACAGATATGCAAGTATGTTTGCCAGTAATTTAAAAATATACAAGCTGAATCTGTGCAAAACTAGTATGCATAATAGTTTGCTTCTCTTACCACAGCTGCAGAAGAGAGGGCTCACAATGTCCAGTTCCATGCAGGGCACCTGACCAGGATAAAACAATCATGTGGTAAGTAGCAAAAATCAAAGTAATAACTTAAAGCATAACGTAGTTATACAATTAAGTAATTACAGAGTCTGCAGTCTTGACAGTCAGGTATGACATACCTGGGGCATCTTACATATTTATTAATGTGTCACTGCCTATCTGAAATGGTAAAGCAAGTTAAAGCAAGTGAGCATGCAGTACTGTGTAGCATAGCTTCCAAACATAAGTTAATGTTAGGGTCTACCCAGATTAAGACTCACTATTCAGCTCTGCTCATTGTCTGAAATATGCTATAGGCTACTCCCAATAAATGAACAGGGTATATGGGTTAGTAAACAGAAGTCCTAGACAGCCATCCGTGGTCTACATGCCAGAGTTGAAGTAACATTAATCAATACATTTTAAAGGATGATGGTGCTTTGACAAGTAATGTTTTCAAATACAATGTTCACTATTCCTGTAATCACTGCATATGTGTTCTAGTCTGACACCAGTCAAGTGTTACATGTAACAGCAACTTGTTGTTGAGTCTTTCGGCTTTTCCTGGTTAGGGGTCGCCACAGCGGAACTCCGGTCCGCTAATGATTGGTAGTTGATTTTTACGTGCTGAGTTACCAGCCCTTTCGCACAACCTTCAACGAAGGTACACCCATTCACGCATGTCTGCACGCAGAAGACGCTCTAGCTGAGAATCGAACAGGACAGCGTCTTACTGTGAGGCGACAACGCTACCGCAGCACCACCACTGCGGGTCACATGTAACAGCAACAAAGTGTAGGGAAATACCTAGAGTAAGGTTCAAACCTGTGTTCTGCTCATTTTGTCTGAAATAATGCTGCATATTCCACTCAGTCAATGAACATGGTATATGGGTAAGTTAACTGAAGTCCTGGACAGCTATCTATGTGTCTATATGCCAGAGTTTAAGCAACATTTCAATAAAGTTTAAAAGGAGATTGTGCTTTGATAAGTAATCTTTTCAAAAAAGGTGTTCATTATTCCTGTATTTACTGCATGTGTCTTCTAATCTAACACCCAGTTAACTGTTACATATTAACTAATGCAGCAACAAATTTCAGAAATACATGCAGTGCAATACCCAGATTACATGTCAAGTTTCAGTTCTGATATTTTTTTTCTGATATATGTTGTCGATAACACTTAGTAAATGAACAGGGTATACAGTTAGGTTAACAGACATTCTACACAGCCATACATGTGTGCAACTGCCAGATTTCAAGTTTGATTAAGCAATACAGTGTAAAAGGAGATGGTGCTTTGATAACAAATGTTTTCAAATAAAGTGCTCATTATTCTTATGGTCACTGGTTTTGGTTTCCAATCTGATACCACACACAGCTATGGATGTGTGTAAATGTACTATTTTACACAAAATGTTGCAATAAAAGTCTTAAAGGGTATGGTGTTTTAAGTATTCATTATATTCAAATAAAGTGCACATTATTCCTGAAGTCACTACTTGTGGGTTCTAATCCCATGACAGCCAACTGAGAAATGACCGGCTGTCTAGTGTAATTAGTGTACACGAACATACCTCTCAACTGTTATGATTTTTGAAGAACATAATGACTACTGCCCCATATGTCTGATCTTAGATTGGCAGATATACGATATTACGTGTAATGCAATTTAATGGAAAATCCATTATCAGAGCACCTTGCTACTAATGTATGAGCACACTGTGTAAAAATGTTCCTTGTAGTTGTGCCTTTGTACCACCATTTGGTAGGGCTTTGCCTGTAATATACACCAACACATGAGGCAGCACTCCTCACGCTATGCTGAATGGATAAATAAACAGCACAATTCCTTACTAAGCAAACATAGCTTTATTACACCACAACAGCATAACTGTTTCAACTTAATTAGCCTTCATCAGTGCTTTTATACCAACAGACAATATTACAAGACTTAAATACACACCACTTACAAATGATTGGTCTCTTACAAATTCTTATCATGTCCAGCAGGAAAGAAAGCTCCCAGTCAAATAATCCAACTTTTCTCTTTATTTTTTTAAAATTGTGTGCCAGCCTCCTTTATTATCCCTGTTTACCACAATCTTATCAATAACAACAAAATGAAAACTGCAGTTTTATGCTGCAAAGTATGTTTATATAAAGCATTGGCTCCCCTGGCACATCAAGTGTCACTATGATGTTCCAAAATCCTGAGTTTCAATTATCGTGAAGTTTGTCCAACATAAAATGCTGAACAAATGCATGTGGCCAGATATATGACCCAATCTGTATCACAATTCACAAAAAATGTTAATTTGATATACCTTTGATCTGTTAGAAGATGAAAATCACTCAGCCTTAGGAACATATTTACAAAAACTGCATTGACCACAGGCATGGCAACCTTTCACTACACCACCCCTTAAGGTCAACTGTCCCAAAGGTTGTTTAGTTAAGTTACCTTCCTTATAGTGATTAAACCATTCACCCAAAGTATTGCCACTTCTAAAAGAAAAAAGACATCAGCCAGGTAATACGTTTTTTAAACGATCATCCGTCAATAGAATGTACCAGTATTTTTGAGCTAAGTCCATAAAAAAGCTAGTGTTACAATCAAAATTTGAGATAAGCCTAGGGAGTCCAGTCAAATCCTTTCTTGGTTGCTATTGTAGTAATTGCTCCCTACCAACTTGTCTTATTGAATCACAGACATTCTGTATATCAGAGTGCTTAAATCCCCTATCCCAAAACCTCCTCACCATGTCTTGCATTTCAGTATTATATACCGATTCGGAAGAACAAATTCTTTTTAATTTCATAAACTTGAGATTTTGGTATATTTCTTATAACATGTCTGGGGTGTGGCAGCTACTCACTTGCAAAAGAGTATTTTCCTCCACAGTAACTAGGACATCTAGGAATGTAATCTGTCTGGGGTCATGATGTATATTGAATTGGATACCCCATTTATTATCATTAAGGTATTCCACAAACTCCAACAAATATGTAGCATTAGACCTCCAGACCAACCAACAGTCATCCAAATAACATCTCCAGATGTCCATAGATTCTAAATAAATATTATGGGACTCATCATAAATAATTCTTCAATAAAACACATTTCCATCAGGTATGTAACCATTTTGTTTTCAACATGATGCATGTGTTTTAATATATTTAGGAAGAATGGGGATTACCAAAATAATAAGCAAATAATATTTTTAGGCAACGTTCAAAGGACAAAACCACCACCGCAACAGGTAGAAGCATGCAAATTCTGAAGGTAATGCTACTCAATGCTAGAAGTCTAAACCTCAAAATGCATTCTCTCGAGGCACACCTAAAAGTGGACAACATCAATATCTGTGCAGTAACTGAGACCTGGTTCAAGTCTCCAGAGAGCACCCCTGCAATACCAGGCTACAACTCTTACCACACTTTTCGGCCACCAAACCAAGACCAAAACACTAAAGGTGGAGGAGTGTCCATATTCACCAAGGATATTCACACCACCAGGCTAGTTGCCCAACACAATGTGTCTGAAATTCTCCAGGTGCAACTAACACTAGTTAAGACTGCAATCCAAATTGTAGCTTGCTACAGATCCCCCACCATGTCCCAAGATTCTCACTACACCTTTCTAAACATACTAGAAAATATTAAGATACCACCAAACACCCCCTGTCATTAACTGGGAAAACTACCAGTGTACCAACACCTTTGCCCAATGGTTCTTGGAATTCATAAATTCCAATCCCTTGGATCAACTAATCCATAGTCTCACCAGGAGCTCCAATATCCTAGACCTGGTCATTACCAACATGGGAAATTGATGCTCCACACCTATGGTCACCCCCTCGTTGTTCAGGTCTGACCATAAGCTAATCACCCTTAACATCCACATCCCACCCTCCCCACCCCAGTAAGGAAACCTCCATAAAAAAACTTCTCCAAAGCCAACTTCATGCTACTCAACTCAGAAGTGACAAACTTCAAGACACCCATGCAGACGGGAACTGAAAGTTCAACTGCTGAATCCTACACTAAGACACTGTATGAGCACAACCACTCATGCATGAATCGTGCCATCCCAAATAGAACCAAGATGCTCTCCTCCAAAAAAAGGAAGCCAATCTGGTGGTCCCCTGCCATAAACAATCTTTACAACAGAAGGAAGAAACTGTTACAGAAAAGAGGAAAATCCCAGGATGCAAAAAACTCCCTTACCAGTCTCAGTAAGAAGCTGAGATCCCTCATAAAATCATCCAAAGCTTGTTATTAAAATAAAATTGCCAAAGATTCCAAAGACAACCACAAGGCATTCTATAACTATGTCAAGAATCTAAATGGCAATGCTCAGATCTGCTCTCGGCTACAACAGAATGGCATTAAATATGCTGATCCCATGGATATTGCTAATATCCTGGCAGACCAATGCAGTGCCAACTTCAACCCCCTCTCACCCCCTAAACGGCCCATCTCAATACGGGAAGATTGCCAAATTTCAGTAATGACAGACACACAGGTAAAATACACACTCTCCAAAGCTAAGAATACAGCATCCATGGGACCAGATGACATTCCAGGCTGTGTATTACATGAACTACAAAATGAACTGGCACCTCACCTAAGTGTCATGTTTAATCATAGCCTCACCTCAGGCTTCATGCCCACTGAGTGGTGTACAGCTACAGTTATCCCACTCCACAAGGGGGGATCCACCTTGGATCCCAGGAACTACTGCCCCATCAGTCTGATGAGCCTGATCTGCAAGGCCATGGAACATATTATCATGGAACTTATAAAACAAAGACATTGGCAACCTTCAAACACTGAACCCCTTCCAGTTTGGGTTTGTGAAGGGTCGATCTTGTCTCCTGAACCTGATTGACTTTTTCAAATCAGTCTCTAGAGCAGTGGATGAGGGTAAGGTGATCCACACAGCCTATCTGGCCCTTGCCAAGGCCTTTGACACCATCCCACACTCTGGAATCATAGATAGACTTACTAAACTGGGCATTAATCCCTATGTCACTCAATGGGTTGCCAACTGGCTTACTGACTGAACCCACACTGTAAAAGTAGCAGACTCTAAATCCAGCTCCAGACAAATGACAAGTGGAGTACCTCATGGTTCAGTCCTGGAACCGCTCTTGTTTGTCATCTACTTCTCTGAAGTACAGGCCAACATTAAGGGACTCTGGCAAACAAAGTTTGCAGATGACTGCAAACTGGGAGCCATTATTGAATCCCCAAATGATGTGGATACTCTACAAAAGGGCCTTACAGAAACAGATGATTGGTGCCAGAGCCATGGGCTCAAGCTCAGTGCCAAGAAATGTATAGTTATTCCCTTTGGGAAAAAACATGTACCCATTAATTACCAAATAGGTGACAGTACACTAAACACTGAAATTGTGATAAGAGACTTAGTGACACAGGTGGACAGTGGTCTCACCTTCGATAACCACATTGCCACAACAGTCAGGAAATCCTTCTATGTAGCACATCTCATCACTAAGGGCTTTTCATCCAGAAAAAAAGAGGTCATTGTCCCACTGTACTCATCCCTCATTGACCCTTTATAGAATACAACACCCCTTTTGGTATGTACCTCTCAAGACATCTGCAACAACTGGAAAGGCCACAGAAATACCTCACTAAAAAAATCACAGGCCTAAAGCAGATGCCCTATGCTGACTGCCTTAAAAAACTCCATCTATAGTCTGTCGCATATTGTCTACTCAGAGGCAATCTCTGCTTGACATACAAGGCCATGTCAAACCCAGAGCTGTTGGACATACTACACTTAAAGAAATCCCAATCCCTCAGAGCCACACGCTCCAGGGATCTAAACCATGTCATCACAATAAACAAAACATTCTGGAGGGATAGGTTCCTGACCCAGAGACTCCCCAGACTCTGGAATAGCCTGCCCCATACATGTCAAGTAGAGCGCCTCTTTGGCTCTCTTCAAAAGGACCCTTGACGATGGGACGGGAGAAAGGAAATTCACCCTGTGGATCATGTCAGTTGCCCTGCTAGACAGGGGTCCAGGGAAGTAAATAAATAGTGTGGGAAGAAATAGCCAGGGAATTGTTATAGCTAGGCTTGTATAGGCCCTAGGGCCGATAGCCTAGTACCAACTTATGAACCTAAACCTTTCATAGAACTGTACAGGTGACATACCATTGATCTGCAGCTGTGTAACACCTATAGATGATGTAGACTACAGCAAGGGTGTAATGCTGTCTGTTAACTAGGGACACAGGTCTCCTGGATACTGCCTTTGTTTGCAGTTGTAATACTACACAGCTATGTTTTGGCATTGTATTTCATACATATGTTATGAGGGGGTTTCCTGCTATGGGCCACACTACAAGTGGAATCCTGTGTTGGGTTTGTAATCATATGTGAGTATCTGTCATGGCACAAACAGCTGTAGGTCACTGTTGACACTACCCGAGTTGTCTCCACACCCTTTGTATGTTTGCCACACTGTTGCATACGAGATGTGTAATCAAGCAGGGAATATGGATAGCCTTCCTTTATTGCTGTATCTGTACATACTGTATACCCATGTATGTGATCCTGACATGTGTTCTATTATTTTTTGTATTTCAACATGCATGCCAGATGTCACCCACCTTTCACTGAGGCAGAAAACGATCTCATAACTGAGGTTTTAAGACAACACTACCAAGTCCTGCTGTCCAGAGGGAGGGCAAATAGGCAAGAGCAACTAGCCTTTTGGGATGAACTGATCCATAACATAAATGCTGTGGGTCATCAGAATTGCACATATGACTAGGTGGGACACTGTGCCACAGACATGATCCACTTGGCACACAGATGGGCAGTGGATGTGGCCAGGGATTGTCAGGTCATTAGTGGTAGGCCTGCAGATGAACAACCTCGGTCAGACACTGAGGAATTCCAGGGGAACCTTGCAACACAGGACAGCTCTCAGGCATCCATCACACAATATGTCTTAGATGTGGGTGCCACCATTTCCAGCCAAGAGGAGCTTCCAGGTATGTTGGTATGTTTAGTTGAATCAGCATTGCAATACTGTAGAATTTTGTGTGTCAGAGTGTACATAGTTTTACGTGGGTGTCAGGTGTTTTACATGTGAGAGGAAGTAGGTTACCTGCAGTGCTAAGTTCATGCAGAGATTGTGACCCACATACCTGTTAACATAGCAGCTACTGTAAATGGGGGATATTTGGACGTAGTACAGGTGTTATACTGTAACATGTTGTGCTGTTTACATTACCTCACTCTCAAATATTTTTCAGGACTATCATAATAGGAAGATGCCATGCTCCTGCCACTGGTAAGGACAAAACATTTTTGTTACAGATGCAGATTTACTTCAAAGTATTAGCTAAAGTATCATCCCAGGCCTGCTGTCTGTATGATTGAAAAATGTGGAGATATGTTCTGACTGTACACACTTTAGGGTCATACTTAAGCCTTGCAGGTGTGGCCACAGTCATTGATTTCAAAGTGTTGACAGGACTTTTCAGATTTGTAAACTGTGCAGAGTTCTGTAGAATGTCAACAGTGTACATAATTTATGTATTACTCATGAGAGTCCAGGTTAAAGAGCTGTTATTTTGAAATACTTACCAGTTTGGGTTAGAAGTAAATGACCTCATGTCCTACTATCTCAGACTGTGGGTTGTACAAGTCTGTAATAGTGACAGCAGTGTATACAGCTTAACAAATATTCAAACATAGTAGTGCAGGTATTAATGTGATGCTTTCCCCTTCATGTCATGTGTGATCCAGGAGGTTGTTTTTTATCCCCTTCACAACCTGATGTCAGTGTCTCTTCAGACTCTGATGATGATGGTGGCCAAAGTGAGGCACAACTGGGGGTTGCAGGGGCTGAATTTGTCACAGAGGTCAACCCTCATTATCACCGTACATAATCAGTATGCCTATGCATACCTAGTCCCCTGAAGCTACAGATATTGGACAGTCAGATGGTGGGAACATTGAATAGGGAAGTGTGGATACTGTGGCTGCAGTGGCAACACTGGCCATAGCCAAACAGTTGGCAAGGTTCCACACAGGTAGATTGATAGGGGTGCTCATAGGAGGCCTGCTGTCCCTCCACCACCTGTTGCAGGTGTCTCATCACATGTCACTTGGCATATAGTTAGGGCCATTATGGAGGCACAGGCATGTTCTGAAAGGAACTCCATATGAATGCTCAAACTTATGGATGTAGCACAGTCTGACATCCATGACTGCCTCCATTGCTTTGCTGATACCCTGTATCTGTTGACTGATGCAGTGGAAAGACATTGGTCTGAGACAGATCACACACTACCTGCCTTGGAACTCACATTGTCTGTGATGGAATTTCTGGTTGGAGTTGAGAGTTGGACTAGTGGACGTAGGTCAGCAACTGCATCTGCTGAGAGTCCATGGGGCCATGCACAATCAAGCTCCAGTAGTGGCAGTACCTCCAACGTTAGAGAGGGAAGTGTGCTGTCCACACCAAGACATGGTAGGCTATGAGTTTGTAGTCCTGAGTTGTTCCGTGGAGGACAGGGTCCCAGCAGACAGCAGCACCCTCAGGTAGTAGCCCAGCATCTGACCTTGGGCATGGAGGTGCCAGTGCAACTCTTGGCAGAGCCAGTTTCCATGTTTGGGGGTGGAGATGAGGAACTGTCAATTCTACCATGCAAGGCTCAAAGCTGCCCAATATACATTCACGTAGAGCTAGCACTGAGTTTGGCTGTGTTCACACAGACACTTACACACCACTGTCACATTAAGGTCACCTACAGTCACACACACCACATTTACATGGTCCATCTTGTCTGTTCCCCTTTCTGACTCACACACATGCTTGCCAACCTATTTGGTCAGCCTAGGTCTCCTGCACCCCCATACAGCACCCTGTGCAAGTGATGATACCTGTATCACATTCCTGCCAACATTCTCATCAATGCAGGGAAATGAAGCTACGTGTCTGATTCACAGGGTGACTCTCTAAATTAATATATTTGTTTCATCCATTGTTGCCTTCAACATGCTACTTGTACTGGTCAGTCACACATATTTTATGCTGCCATTTGTAATGTGTAAACCACATTATGTTGTCTACATTACTTTGGATGCTGATGTAATGGCTGTGTAGTCACACAGGGAAATGTGTTTCATGGCACTGTGTACATTTCACTTTTAGGATTATGAAAGACATACTTATGGGATCATATCTACAATAAACCCATCAATTTCAGAGCACAGAATGGAATGATAGCTTGGATTTCCATGCCATATCTCTGTTTATAGGTTGCACAACAAAGAATGCATCCCCAAATATTACCAACTCATGACAGTCAGAGGCTAGATCACTATCTATGTGTCTGTACATTCCTGACTACTGTGCCAACTGTTAGAGGTGTTGTGGTCAATACATTAGGTACTAGGGGTGTATGACTTTCCAAAGGATAGTATTGTGCATTTCTTGGCATTTACGGTTAGTCCATGGCTCTGACAACAACTGAATGTCTTTGTCAGCCCATCCTGGATAACTGTTGAGTCAGTGTTGGATTCAATTGTAGCACCTAATTTGCAGTCTTCTACAAATTTAGTCAGTCAGAGACCAATGAGAGTGGCTGTGACTGCAGAGAAATAATGCCTAGAAGGAGCAACGTCTACCCCACTGAAGCCCACATCACACATACCTACATGTGCAGATGTTTTTACCAGACACATAAGTAAACACCAGACACTTCAGAAACCCAAACCCAAGCTATCTACAAATAATCATACCTCTGTAGAATGCAGTACACATAATAGTTCACGCATCGCTGTCTCACCAGTCAAACACCTAAGGCAAAACACAAAATCAAACATATTACTCATAGGTGATTACATCATGAGATACATTGATGTGCCTCTCACCAGGCTACATAAGGGAAAGGTCATGGTCACCTTTCTGTGAGGTGCCAGGATATGCCATATCACACATGCATTCAAGTCTGTCAACATCAAGTACTGTTATGACTACATTACAGTTCCTGTTGGTGTGCACAACTTCAGACATACCTCTCTGGACTGTATGCAGAAACATGACTGAGCTTACAGACTATGTGTCTCAGGCAGATATGCCCTTTGCCTTGAGCTGCATTTTACCGTCACCTAGAATGATGTCTCAATACAAATGGAAAATGATTAACTTCAATAATTGCCATAGTGTGTGGAGTCAATGTAAGGGATCTGCTATCTCTCAGACTGGGATTACCTGGTCAACAGACCTCAGTGCATTGCCAGAAATGGTCTTCATCTGTCACCCCTGGGATTTTGGCTACCAGCCAAGGGTGTTGCCACCCCTTTTAGGTGGTGTATATAGGAAAAAACTTTCCAATGAGAAAACACCATCTACAAACAACATCACGGTTATGCTGCTAAATGCTAGTAATTTCTCCACTAAACTCCACTCACTGGAAGCTGTCCCCACCTTGGAAGATGCAGACATTTGTGAAATAACAGACACCCAGGTCAAGGCAGTGGAGAGCAGCACAGTCATACCAGGCTACACCTTGTTCCACACATTCAGACCTCAGACTTAAAGCGTGCAAAGTAATGGAGGTGGTGTAGCCATATTCAAGGATATATACACATCCAGATTGGTTAGGCAGTATGATTTCCTGCAGAAACTGCAGGTGCTATTGACTGTGTGTAGGGCACCTAATCAACCCTTTTCAAGCTACAGGAACAACTCCATAAATCAGGATACCCACTGTGCTTAAATGGATCTACTTGAGTCTATCAAGATACATCAAAACAAGATGGTTTTGGAGGACTTTAACTACCCACCAACTGAGTAGATTACTCGTACTCAAACTCACTTCCCAGTTAGTCAGCTTCCTTAACTACAATGCCCTGGACCAGTGGATTGACATCCACACAAAGGGAGACAACGTACTGGATCGGGTGCTTACCAATATGGGTGAGAACTGTATATCCTCCACTGTGAGGTCCTCCCTGGTGAGATCTGACCACAAACTGGTCTCATTCAAAGTGAGTATCACATCTGACCCCCCCCCCCCCCTTGTAGCATATAAAGTAATAAAGTTCAACAAATCAGATCATAACCTCCTATGGGATGGTATAAATAGCTTGACTGCACCCCCCCCCTCAGATGGAACAGGCAACTATGCTGAGCTCTACACCAGTGTTTTATACAAGCACCTGTACAACTGCATTGACTCATCTGTACCTGACAGGGGCAAAACAAGCTCCCCATGGCACTGCAAACCTGCTTGGTGGACAACTGCCATTAGCAGGTTTTACAATAAGAGGTAGACAGTGGTGTCTCACATTAGGTGGGAGGGAGCCCACCTAAAATGGTAGCACTCCCTCATCAACTTAAACAAGCAAATAAGTGATGTTGTGAAGTCCTGTAAAACAAAGTGTGGAACAAAATTAGCCTCCTCCATAAAGGGTGACCCCAAGGCATTGTGCAATTACATGTGAAACTTAAAAGGAAAGTCCCACCTTATTGCCAAACTCATACTTAATGATACCACATGTAATGAGCCTGTAGACATAGCTCCCCTGTTGGCTGACAGGTTCTGTGATATCTGCACTCCCCTGTCCCCATCACACGTACACCATGATATCTCTACAACCTGTCCCATACATTGTAACTCTAAAGAGCAGGTAGTAAATAGCCTCTCTAAGGTGACAAACACAGCATCTGTTGTACCTGCTAACATGCCAGGCTGTGTCCTACATGGTATCCAATATGGATTACTAACACCATTGGAAACTCTTTGCAATCATAGTGTAACCACTGGCTGTATCCCAGCTGACTAGAAATTGGCCACTGTTATCCCCTTGCATAGAGGTGGTGCATCCACTGACCATGGGAACAATAGAACTATTAGCCTGACTAGCCATATATGTAGGTCCATGGGGAAAATCATTATAGACTGTATCAACAAAGATATAGGTAATCTAAATACACTTGACCCTATACTGTTTGAATCTGTGAAAGGGAGATCATGTCTGTTAAACCTGGTGGCCATCTATGAGGCAGTAACCAATGACCTGAATGAGGGAACATCTGTGCATACAACCACCTGGACTAGACCAAGTCATTTAACAGTATTCCCCACTCACTCATCTTTGACAAACCCACCTAGCTAGCCATCAACAGTAATATTATTGGAGGGGTCACTAACTGGCTCACTGTTAGCACTCATATAGTCAGAATAGGGGCATCAACCTCCAGTAGCAGAGCCATAACCAGTGGCATTCCACAGGGTTCAGTCCTAGGTCCTGTAAGTTTTGGAATCTGATTATCCAATGTACAGGGTTCAGTCCTGGGTCCTATAAGTTTTGGAATCCATTTATCCAATGTACAAACACAAAGGGAATGCCTGTGTCTGACAAGGTTTGCTGATGCCAGCAAACTGGGAGCAGACATAAGACTCTTCAAATTATGTCAACATCCTACAAGAGGGTAATACCTGACCACATGATTGTTAACACAAGCATGGCATTAAACTCCATGCAAATATATGCAGTATCATTCCTTTCAGTACCAGCAATGTTCCTGCTAAGTAACACATCAATAACAACACCTTAAGTACATACTCAGGGGTGAGAGACCTGGGCACACAGGTTTACACCTACCTTACCTTAGATCACAGTATCTCTACAGTGGTAGGAAGGGCATTATATCTTGCTCATGTCATAACTGAGGGCACTGTCACTCAAATATGAAGTAGTTATAACTGCTATGTATTCTTCCTTCACCAGGCCAATATTTGAGTGCCAGGGCCATTTATTATGTATGTTTCCAAGCACCAGTGACAATTGCAGAGAAAACAAAGGCTATTTACAAGGGAAATTCTAGTCTTCAGCATCTGGGCTGTGGGGATCATCTGAAATCACTGTAACTTTAGTCTGTGTCAAACAGACTAGTCAGAGATGATCTCTGCCTTGCATATGAGGCCATCTGTGACCCTGCTTTATTGGTAATACTGCATAGCAATAAGTCAAATGGTACACAGATTACTCTCTATAAGGACCTTAACATGGTATGTAACATCAATAAAACCTGTTGGATGGAGAGATATGTCTACCAGGGTTTAACAAACATTTGCAACAGACTCCCACTTGATGTCAACTGTGCACCTCATTGGTCCTCTCAGATGCAATCTGTACAATTGGATGGGTGATGATAATTTCACCATTTGAGTTCTGCCTGTGTCCCCCTGGACAGGGGCAATAGGTGCTGATCATGTAAATAAGGGTAAGAATGTGGCTAGGATTGTAAGGGCCCTAGGGTCATTAGCCTAGTAAATTCCAATAATCCTATGATCCCATAGGCTGATGTGAATTGCACTGATTGACATCCACACACACCAACTTGGCTACAATGAGAATGGTATCACCACCAATTAATGTTTACAGAACACTACATAGCATGCACACACTCCAAGTTTGCTACACTGAAATTAGAACCCTTACCTCTCCAGTCCTACGTACTATAGATCACAATACTTAATGCACACACCACAGCTTGTCTGATGTTAACATTTCTTTAGGTACTCTTATGCTAGATGAAATAAGTAGGCCTTATGCAGGACAGGAATTTTAAGGCATGCATTACCTGCTAAGCCCAAAATAGTACAGAATCCTGCCTCTTTCTAAGTCAGCATGATAATCTTATTTGTTTTGTAGGGAAATACACATACAGACAGCAAGTGGGCTGTAGTGAGATTAGAACCCCTACCTATCTAGTCTTCCACACTACAGATCACGGTACTTAACCCACATGCCACAGCTTAAGTCCAACATTAAGGTGGTTGCTGGTAGTCTTATGATAGATGACATCAGCAGGTCTTGTAGAAGACAGGGGTTTGGAGGGCTGTGCCAACTGTAAGGCCCAAAACGTACATATCCATTAGAGTTTAGAAGTCAGTCCGGGATTCACATTTCACATCAAGTGAGCTGGAGTGAGATTAGAATCCCTACCTACCTAGTCTTTTGCACTACAGATCACAGTACTTAACACATGCGCCACAGGTTAAGTCTGCTTTATAAATTATTGCAGGTGAACTACTTGTAGAGGACATACACATTGCTTTTTACTGTCATCTGCATCTAGTAGCCTAACAGTCAGACAACTGTTTTTTATCCTAGCTATGTGAGAAAAGTAGCCATTTTGGCCATATGGATGGTCAAGCATGTGGCCAAAAACAGTTTGCCCTGTCAATGTGTGAGTACACAACATTATACATTAACTTAACATTGAATACATGGAACTTTTTTGGCAGATAGTACTGGAAACTAACATACTACCAGAAATGAATGAAACTGTGTCAATAGCTCAAGTACTAAAAATTAGAGCTGCCAAATTTTAATTTTTGTAGTCCTTTTAGCTAGTAGGTGGAGTTAAAGTGTTAGTCTTGTCAGTTTTATTGGTTTTAAGTATTTAAACACACTATTAATACACATTTTTTGGTTTATTTAAATAAAATAAAATTATTTGTCTATATAGGTTTATATATATTATTTATTTTTTGACTCTACAACAATGAGTGATGAGATTTATATGTATATTTTTATATTCCAATAACACCATGTTTTATAGTGTATGGCTTTTAAATTTTTGCTAATTTAATTATTTAAGAATGTTTTTGATTGAAGGGTTTTTAATTGAAGTTAGTATTTAGGGGGTTCATTTGTATGTGCTCTTTATCTGATGAAATCATTTTCATGATGAAAATGTAAATTTTGGAGGAACGTTTATGTGTGTTAGAGCCTCTGTGGTGGAATAAAACATATTTGTGCACTATTACAGTTCTGGTGGTCCTTACTAGTGCCTTGTTTCATGTTTCAACATTATACATTACACAACATGTTCACTTGCTGCTGTATGTGTGGTGACATCCAGCAGGCACTGAGGGCTGTAAGTGCATTGTGTACTGTTGAGCCATTACTTTTGATATGTTGGGCAATACAGACATGCACACACATATAAAAAAAAAAAAAAAAAAATATATATATATATATATATATATATATATATATATATATATATATATCTACTGCGGTGGTGGTGCTGCGGTAGCATTGTCGCCTCACAGTAAGACGTTGTCCTATTCGATTCTCAGCTAGAGCGTCTTCTGTGTGGAGACATGAGTGAATGGGTGTACCTTCGTTGAAGGTTGTGGGTCAGGGCGCAACTCGCGTAAAATCTACTGCCAATCATTAGCGGACCGGAGTTTCACTGTGGTGACCCCTAGCCGGGAAAAGCCGAAAGACACAACATATATATATATATATATATATATATATATATATATATATATATATATATGGGTCTACTTCACTTCACTTAAACCTCATTTGATGGAGTCTCATTTCACTGACTTTTAGTAGTGGCCGAGTGTAGAGTACTGTAAGGCAAGTAAAAGGTATATGCCCTTTTCCCCACTGTAGTGTGATCCTGGAGTTAGTATATATAGTTAGAGAGTGTGTGTGAGGGGGCACAGTTCCCCACATTGGGGGATGAGGGGGCATAGCTCCCCACCTAATTTGGTTTTATATTGTCCAGTTTCTGTTAAGATGGTAAGTAAGTATTATTTAAGTTGTGGAAGGAATTAGTCATTGGTGTTGTAAGTGTGCATGTCTATGGTTTAAAATGTAGTATTTTGAAATTCTGCATTGTCAGTTGTCAGTGAAATGAGAGTCTGTCAAATGAGTTTTAGGTAATTTGAACTTTAGGTGATCTGGTGTCGGTGAAGTGAAAGTCGGTCAAATGAGTTGTAGGTGAAGTGAAGTAGATCAATTTATAGTGGTCTACTTTGATTCACTGAAAACACATTTAACTGAATTTCAAAACACTCACACCAAATTGCAGAAAGTTCAAATCACTGAAAACTCATTTCACTGAAATCACATTTCAGTGAATGCACTGTTGGTGAAATAAAACGTATATGCCCTTTTCCCCACTGTAGTGTGATCCTATGGGGAGCACAGCCCCCTACATTGGGAGGTGTGGGGGCTACGCCCCCACCTAGTTTTGGTTTTATATTGTTAGTTTGCAGTGAAATGAGATTCATAAATATAAAAGCTAACTAGGTGGGAGGGCTACACCCCTCACATCCCCTAACTATATATACTAACTCCAGGATCGCACTACAGTGGGGAAAAGGGCATATACGTTTTATTTGCCCAACGGTACTTACATTCAGTGAAATGTGATTCAGTAAAATGAGTTTTCAGTGATTTGAGCTTTCAGCAATTTTTTTGATGGTGAATTGAAATTCAGTGAAATGAGTTTTCAGTGAATCAAATTAGACCCATATACATACACACATATATATATATATATATATATATATATATATATATATATATATATATGTTATCTAAATATATGGGGAGGGATATATAGATGTAGATATATATAGACATACATGTATATATAAGAGAGACAGTGAGAAACAAATATACTGTGTATGTATATAAGTCGATCAAATGAACTGTCGACCATGTGAAGTAGACCCATATATAAATATATATATATATATATATATATATATATATATATATATATATATATATATAAATATATATATAAAATAAAAGTCATTGTGTGAATAGCAACAGATTTTCGCTTGGCTTAACTAAGTGTATGAGCATGCCCAGTGGAAGTTTAGGCTAGTTAAAAACTGACTCCATCCCACACCTAGCTGTACTCCAGTCTGGGATTTTGTGTATTACACAATATGACATCTGTCCCTGTTTTCTTGTGTAATTAATATGTGACAGCAGTTAAAATAGTACAGCACAAACAGGAACCAAACAGAAAAATAGCAGACTGACAGTCTGTATGAAGACAAATTATTGATACCTCACAGTTCAAGATTAGAACCATGAACACCAAAACATAAGGTGATTGCCTTAGTCCTTTAAGTGACAGAAGCTGCCTGACAGTCAGGGAGTTACTCATCACACAGCCACCTACATAAATATGTACATTGGTTATTCCTCCATTATCTAAGACATACAATGTATGATCAATTTCTATAGTACTGTCCTGAGACTGAGTGAAATGCTCACATACCATTGATGAGTTACTGTTACAGCAGTTACAAGAGAACACTGCTATGTTGGGCATGGGGGAATAACACCACATGTTCTGCTGGGATACACAATAGTGTGACTATCATTTAACCTCACTGTCTAACATCCCCCTTCAATTATGTACCAGTAATCTGTTGCAGTAAGTCTGCATGAATATTCCATGCATGATGCCTACTGAATAGAAATGGAAAGAAACATGTTAGTGGAATGGTATATGTAGTCCTACGTTGATGTCATTTCTGTCCAACTAGCTCACTATAGTTACTTGCATAATGTATCTGGTCCATACACACACTGACTTATCATAATAATCCAGTAGACTACTGTGTAGGTTATGGACTAATGCTAAAAATGCAACAGCTGACACAACTGCAGTTTAGGGCTGACTGTCTGATGCAAGCAGTACACAGCCAATACATAAATAGATGTAGGATATGTGAGTTGCCTAGCAAAAATTTTAATATATGTATGTGAGTAGTAGTAAGGTGTTAGTCCCTAGGTCCCTAGGTTGTTAGTGAATATGCTATGCATTGTCTCTTAGCCAAAGCCAGGGCATACTGAGCATGCCTATGCCTGCCTAAAGGGGACATCAGCAGTGGGTTCTTCCTCAGAGTCCTCCTGTGACTATGGCTGTGGTGACCTAGGCACTGGTGAGGGGCTATGTATTCCTTCCTTTTGCTTATCCCACTGCAGCTGTTTCCATAGGATCATGCTGCATAGCATATCACATACTGTAAATATCTGTGCACATGTCACTGGAGTATACTGCAGAGTTCCACCAGATATATTGAGGCACTGGAACTGTGACTTCAGAAGCTTAAACACACACTCTGTAATGTTCCTAGTTTGTGCATGTGCCTCATTATGGCATTCTTCAGTGAGTGTGTGTGCATTTCTGATGGGTGTCATCATCCATGGTTCTGGGCATAGCCAGCATCCCCCAGTTAATAACAGCCTGTGGTATGACTGCCCCCTAGCAAACATCCGGTATAGCTGTGATGTGTTCCAGATATGGGAGTTGTGATAACTGCTAGAGTTGCCAGCACACACATTCAAGATAATCCCCTCGGCATTGTACATGACCTGGCAGTTGATGGAGTGGTACCCATTGCGGTTAATGTAGATTGTGTCCTGCTCACTAGGTGGTGCCTTGGTGTGTACATGTGTGTGATCTATGGCACCCAGTACTTCAGGGTAGTGGGCTATATGATAGAAGTGTTGCACATTGCTGGTCCTTGCCTCGGGGTAAAGGGGAAAAGATATGTGGTCACTGGCATGTGGAAGCATAGCATCAAGGAATTGGTGGAGTTTTCTTAATGCAGATGCCTGTGACACCCCCATCATGTCCCCAGTTAGTCTTTGAAAAGTACCTGTAGCTAGTATCCTAAGGGCTACACATACCTTTGTTTAAACTGGGATGGGTTCCCCACTGTTTCACTGGGTCTGAGTCGAAGGTGGCAGAGCTCAGTGAGTTCTTGGAATGTGTCCCTGTACACCCTGTAGTGCTCTACAATCTCCTGCTCATGTAGATCCTGGAAGGTTACCCTGGGCCTGAACACTCTTCTCCTTCTCTGCCTAGGCCTATTATCAGCAGCACAAGCAGCATTGACTTTAGCATTTAGCACATGCAGATGTATTAGACCTGCAGCAGCCCCTAGGATTATCCCAGCTAAAATTTCCAAGTCTCTTCTCCAATGGCCCAGAGTGTTGAGAAAAAATCAGAATGTAGGCTGTATGCATATTTTAAACAGTTCTGCTTTAGGTCCACCATGTGGGATTGGCTAATTACAATGCAGTTCACCTGCCCAGGATATAACTAACATAATTTAAAGAGCCTACTTTTGTGTTGTCCACACCTCTATGTACAGGGGCGTGCAGCATAACTTATTCAAACATCAAAAATATAAATTGAAGATATTCAGTTTTAATTGACTGCTGCCTATGTCATCACTGTCATGTGAGTAGTCTATCCATGTGAACACACTAAGTTATGTTACATAGGTTCATAGGTTCATAGGTGTGTACTAAGCTAATAACCCTGGGGTCTTTATAAGTGTAGCCATAGGATTACCCTGGCATAGTGCCAGCCGGCCTTAGTTCCCAGTGCCTCTGTAAAGTAGAGTCACTGGTGTCATGCCTGTGGTGAATTTTGTTTCCCATCCACTCATCAAGATTTCTCTTGAAGAGGGTCAGCAAGGTGCTCTGTTTGACATGTATGGGAAGTCTGTTCCATAGCATGGGCAGTCTCTGGGTTATGAACCTGTCTCTCCAGCATGTTCTGTTAATTGTGGTAATGAGGTTGAGGTCTCTGGAGTGTGTGGTATGGAGGGATTGGGATTTCTTTAGATGTAGCGTTTCTAACAGAGCTGGGTCAGACATGGCTTTGTAAGTCAAGCAGAGATCGCTTCTAAGTAGGCGATATGAGACGGAGAATAGTTGGAGTTTTTTGAGTCCGTCCATATAGGACAAGTGTTTAAGGCCTAGGATACTCTTTGTGAGGTACTTTTGCTGCCTCTCCAGTTGTTGCAGGTGCCTAGTGAGGTACATGCCAAATGGGGTATTGTACTCGATGATTGGCCTAATGAGGGAAGAGTAGAGGGAGACAATGACCCCTTTCTTCCTGGATGCAAAACTCTTAGTAATGAGATGTGCCACATAGAAGGATTTTCTGACAACAGTGGCAATATGGTGATCAAATGAGAGGTTGCAGTCAACCTGTGTTCCCAGATCTCTTATAACATCTTCTGTGTTCAGTGGACTACCATCAATGTGGTAATTCATGGGAACTGGGTTTTCCAATTCAAACACGTGTGCTGGGAACAAAAAAAATCATAAAACTAATAAGACATACCTCCAGTGGCATAGATAGAGTTTGTGCTGCCTTGGGCTGTCTTTGAGTTTGCCGAATTTCCCCCCTTACAAAATCATGGTGAAATGGGGGCCACCCCATACAAAGCCCCACCCCCTGCAGCCATTCCAATATCTCATTACTTGACTATTTCTCCCTATCTACCATAAACACTGTAAGGTGCATACTGCTTTATGCTTTAATTCTAGAATGATTATTTGGATTTCATTTAAAACTTGTATTTTAAATTTTATAGCACAAACACTGATAAACATCTGCTAAACAAAGCAATATAGTCTCACAATGAAAACAGACTTTGCATTAAAACTTCTCTGCCCTTGAAACTCAAATTCATTGAAACAGCACTGAAACCCACATTCAAAGAAAATGAATCTGGCCAGTGGAGGATAAAGTTTACCTTTGGGCTGTTTTCAAATCATAGTCTCCTTGCACATACACGTGTTCCTTGATTCACCTTCCTGATTGTATTAAATTATATTCCTTGTATAATGCAGCACACTTGTTAGAGCATTTTTTAACTTTATTGTTTTGAACATTTTCCATTAAGCAATGAAACAAAATGTATGAACCAATAATGACAAAACTGCCCAGTTCAGAACATTTTCATCATAAAAGTCTACTCAAACCTCCATCAATACAATCCATCAATATCATTAAATATGCACAATCTCTACAGAAGTAAAAGCCATCTAAATAATTCCACATTAAAGAGATCTGTAACTAATGAAGAGGTTGCTGCTAGCAAACAACTTTATATTTCATTGTTTCATCTACAAATGAAGTGTCTGTTGCCCCTGAAGAATAAACTGCCTATGTTACATTAAAACATGATAAGCTAGTAATACTGCAATAAGGAATGGGTGGCAAACTGATAACAGGTTCATAGTTAAAAGGTATCCCCTCCAAAAGAGGACATTCACAGGACTCCAGCATCCACTCCCTTTAAAGTACAGCACAGTACAGTATTAGCAATCCATATACATCCCGTGTGAGTAGAACCCACAGCCTTCTGCATCAAAAGCAAGTACACTACCTGTTGTGCTACTAACAATGCAGACAGATTTAGCATATGCAGCACTAAACTTCTCTTCCCTTGAAACTTTCAGCTCCTTGTAAAATCCACTTAACACTCAACTAAATCTCTCTTAACTTTGCAGCATAAGAAATCTGGAAAGAGCCAACATTTACTGGGTGGTGGGGGGGGGGCAAAGGCCCAAAACCAGGGACACATTTTAAATATTTCTTATATAATCTTAGAAGGTTACTCGAATAAAGGGTTTTGTGCTACCATGCATTTCCTGAAAGATAGGAAGACTGAAACTTAAATGGCTATCATAATTTAGTAAATTCAGTTCTTACTGATTTGCCAGACAGCCACAAATTTTAAGAAGAACAGACCAAAGGTATGAGCCAAACATTGCAGGCACTCTGTGAAAATCTGGACAGTTGAGAGCTTGCTTGAATACCACACACACACACACACACACACACACACACACACACACACACACACACACACACACACACACACACACACACACACACACACACACACACACACACACACACACACACACACACACGCACACACACGCACACACACACACACACACACACACACACACACACACACACACACACACACACACACACACACACACACACACACACACACACACACACACCTCTAGGCTCTCCTTACTTGAATACAACATACACACCTCCAGGAACAGGCAGCAGCAATTAGACAACTCTCCTTACAGAATGTTTTGAAATGCATGCATGGACAGGAAGAACAATGCACACACAGATGTGATGTTATAGGATTGTTCTTAAAGAAAGAATGCCCTTAAACAGTTCATTTTTTATTTTAATTAAAAATATTAAAGTTGACAGTTCCAAAAGTGCCGCCCAGGATGGACAGCCCCTCCCCCCAACTATGTCACTGCATATCCCCCCTTATGCCATCCACATCCTCTGGGAATACCAATATTGTGTAGGGGCCTACACAAAGTGGATATGTGGACATGGTTGCTCCTTTTAGCAGTTCAGGAAATCCACCTCATTCGCATACATATCCGTGCTGACAGCCTAGTTACTACATGGTTCATAGCCATGTAAGCTTGGTAACAGCAATTATGCACCATTGTATGTCCCCAAAGCAAGGTCCTACATTATATTTGTGAAAAACATATTAGAAATTTTTTTTTCTGTTAAGCATATTTGCACACTGTGGCACACAGAGCAAACATGCTGAAATTATTTAAAAAAATTATTATTCATTTTACATACTCTCTTCCTTTTTCAGACATCCACAATGTACCTTTTACACATGTATGTATGTGATCTAACATTTTCTATGGAGTTATCTCCATATTTGTGGACATTTACATCCCCCACTGTCTGTGTAGACTCATGTGGGAAAAGAGTCTACACAGATGCCTTTCTGCTTGTTGGGTCACTCCACCTGGGTCATTTGCATAAGATTCAACTGCTTATGTGGTAATTTACATTCCATGGAACTTTCCATGTTTGTGGGTACTTGCTTACTGCTAAGCTACGCTTACTGAATCTAAAATTGTTTGTGCACATGTATGCATCATGCCGTGATGCATACACAAAAAAAATCTTGTAAGCTTTACTGAATTCCCCCCTGAGTCTATATGCCCCTTCATGTGCTTTCCTTTCCTCACCCTGGCAATCCTGTAAAGCATTCCTATGTTTAGGCCTTCACATTCCTCTGTAGCACCAGATAACGTCAGACACTTCGATTGTGAGCATTGTTCAAAAAGACAGCTGACAATGGGATTCCCCTCCTCTTTTTCAAGGGATTCCTCTTCATCCATCAGTCATCTCTGTTTCCTCGTATTCTAGATCAGCTGCTATGTATGGGGTATGTTACCTGTTCCACTAGGACTAAGAGAGAAAGGATTTTATTCAAATATTTTTCTGGTGCCAAAGAAAGAAGGAACCTAGAGATTTCTCCTAGATCTTTTATTCTAAGCTTTCTTATCACATTCCAATTCTCTATTAAGCAGCTGTTTTTTTGTTAACTCCAGAGCACAAAAACATTTGGTACAATGACTTAGGCAACAGAAAGTAGAAGGGGTTGTTGCTAAACTTAGGCAGCCTATAACAAGAAAAATAACCTGAGATCCTGAAGAGGTAGTAGAGATATTTCAGAAATTGTATGACGCTTTGTATAAAGCAGAGAAGTGAGGAAATCAAGAAAAAGTACAAATGGAAATATTTATAGAAGACTTAAATATGCCAAGGTTAGAGATAGATGAGGCACTACAATTAACAGTTAGTATAGGAGAAGGTGAGATAAAATTGGTGATGTATAACCGATCTGCAGAAAAGTCTCCAGCAATAGATGGTATTTCAGTGGAGGCTTGGAAGCTAGAATGGAAAAAAATGATAAAGATCTGGAAGGTTTTAACAGTATTTTAAAAGGAGGCGAGGCACCAGGCTGTGGTGGCTGTAATACCTACATATAGTAAGCACCCATCAGATCCAGCTTCATATAGCCCTGTTTCAATCTTAAACCATGATTATGAAGTGTTTATGCCTATAATGGCTAAAAGAATGGCAAGGGTGATGCCAAAATTGATAGATATGGATCACTGTGACAACATTTATAGAACAGTAATGATCCAGGGGAAGCATAACATAAGAAAATACCACTGTTGTTGGTGTGTCTTAATGCAGAGAAAACACAACAGAAAAAGTCGGGACTGTATGAGTAGGGCAATGGAAGTATTTGCATTTCGTGATACAACAATACAGTGAATTAAAAAGATATATGAACAACAAGAGGTTCTCTGGTCCATTTCTTGTCTGGGATGCCTTCTGTGCGGAGTTTGCATGTCCTCCCTGTGTTTGCATGGGATTCCTCTTTCGTCCTACATTCAAAATCATGCAGCAGATGGACTGGACACTCCAAATTGGCTCTAATTGTGAGTGTGTTTGCGAGTGTGTGGTACAGCTGAACTACTGCAGCAAGGCTAGACACCTGGTGGTGAAAAACTTGCCTCTAGATGATTGTTACCGTTGAAGGGACACCCAGACCCCATGTGTAAAAATGAGAAAGGGGCAGAGGATGGATGGATGGATGAGGGACATACCTCTCAACCTGGAAACATCAAAAATCTGGACAAGGCCCATGAAAAATAGGTACAAATCTGTACACTGATTAACATAAAATTTGCATATATAATTATGTAACCCCATCCACTCCAATGGAATTGTAGGATACCAACCTTCAAATGCAAACTGAAGAACAGACAACCAAAATATGGCACCAGAGTCCCCCTGCAGACATTCCAATGTCCCATTACTTGGCTATTTCACCTCATTTATCATAAACATTAATGTGCATACTGCTTTACTTCTACAATGATTACTTGGATTTTATTTTTACATTTTATAGCACAATACACAACATGAATAGGTATCTGCTAAACAAAGCAATACTGTCTCACAATGAAAATAGACTTGGCATTAAAACTTCTCTGCCCTTAAAACTCACATTCATTGAAACAGCATTGAAACCCACACCATATCTAAAAAAAATGCATCTGGCCAGTGGTGGATAAAGATTACCTTTGGGATGTTTTCAAATCATAGGCCTTTTACACACAAAACAGGAAACATAAATGTGTTCTTTGATACACCTTCCTGACTTTATTAAATTATATCACACACACACACACACACACACACACACACACACACACACACACACACACACACACACACACACACACACACATATTTTCTGAAGGATGTGAACTCTGAAACTCAAAACAGTTGAGAGGTATGAATGGTCATATTTTAGCTATAATGAAATCCAATTTTATTTAGAAAGACCTGCACTGGCATCCTGGCACATTGTCCTCTTGTCTGGGCATCTGCATTTTTTTTTAGGTTTTATTAAAGTCTTGTAGCATCACACATCAGACCTTCAAGAAGACATTCTCTTTCTCAGGAAAAGTCTAGAAACTGGAACTTTGGTTGGCTGTCATGTTTAATGCCTGAGTCAGAAAGCAAACTATGTCTCCTGCTGCTTTTTTCAGCAAAGAATTTGTTAATTATATTGACATTGTGTATTGAAATGCATGAAAGAATCACCGATTTTCAGATCTGAAAGTGTGATTTAACTGATATTACTGCTTATTGTGTGTTTACTCTTGCCTTTCCGGTGCAGTTCCATCTAAAATACACCAAACTAAAATCACAAGCTGATGACATAAACAAGGTACTTTTGTAAAACTGCCACCTTCCATAAACAGATTACAGTTTTTCTAAGTAATAGATGGTGGTCCCTAATAAATTATAGTTTAGTATGCTGGATTACTAGGATGAAACCACTCTTGTTCATAGATTCATAGGTCAGTTCATAGTTGAGTTTATTTAATCTAAAATGCTAAAATTGTGTAACTGCCTTTGATGTGAAGCTCAATTACACTAAAGCAAAACAACACTATTTCCAAGCACAATACAGAAATATATCAAGAAAGCCAAAAAGTTAAATTTTACTAAAGCCATTTTCACCTTTGCATTAGTTTATGATTAAGCCAAAGTAATACAGCCTAAATTAGTAGTCCAACTATTGTAATTTGTTTGCATCATGACCAAAACAAACTGTAAGCAAAAATAAACATTTGCATGCCATCGTATGTTTGTGCTCCACTAATGATTTAATAGTGTGTTCAGATATGATCAACCAAGCTGTCATCAAAAGATTTTGCTGGAAAAAAGGATTGGAATTTCAAATGGAATCACACATGTAACTGCTTGCCAGGTTGATTACTTCATTAATTAACAACTAGACTACTGACTCCAAGATGGCAGTTTTCTAGAAAATTTAACTTTATGCAGTAGGTTAAACAAAAGGACACTAAATGATGCAACATCACAAACACTAAATACTGAATTAATGTTAGCTTTAACTGTCTCTGTTGCCTAACTATGCTTAATGGATGTAGTAAAGAACATTTCAGTTCACTGACTTAATTAGTCAGGATACACATATTAAGTGTTTAGGCTTGGTGATGTTTTACCCTACAGGCATATCATATCTCTCTGACACTACATTGCACCACAGTGTGCTAATTGATACGTTATGACATTTGCAAGAAAGCTTACTCATGCAGTAGTTGCACCTATGAATACTCAGTGTAGCATTGCCACTTTTTGTTTTTTTACACACACACACACACACACACACACACACACACACACACACACACACACACACACACACACACACACACACACTTTTCATTCTGAACAAAAGATCTTCACATAAGCACATTCTGAGCAAACAAAAGATATTCTACCTTCACAGAATAATAAGCGTCCTCAACTCCAGCAAAAGATCTTCGACTGCTGCCTTGCAAATAGAGCCAATTCCAACCACCCATTTGAATAACTTGCTCGCACTCATCACGGGGAACTACTTGCAAGTGCAACAATTGAATAACTGTTGCTAAAGCGCTCGTAACCCATTTGCAGAGTAGCACATCATAAATGGTTCCAATCTGCTTGCACAGATCACTAACTGTTTCCATAGCACTAAAGCGCTTGTTTGAATAAACCGCTCAAACTCGCAGATCACAAGGAATGAATACCAGCCAGAAATGTGCATTTGGAGCTCTTGAGCTCTATTCCGACATGCTGGTAGCTGTGACGGAGCTGACATCATCACACACGTGATGACATCAGCTCAAAATAAAAAAACGAGGAAAAATTAAAATACAAGTTAAAGCTGAGAAAAGGTTGGAAATGGAGGGGTGCCACTCAGGAATTGTGGCACCCCGGTATTTGGACCCCAAAACTCTGTAAAATCTGAGTTATTCGGTACGGTTGGGAGGTATGATGAGGGAGAAGAGGCAAAAATCAAAGTAGGAGAGTTCCTCTCAGATAAGTTGTGACTGAAAAGAGGAACTAGACAGGGATGGTCACTTTCCCCTTTGTTATTTGTGTTATATTTAGAAACATTGGCAAAGAACTAAGTGACTCAGAAATGCAAGGATATAATTGGTATGGTGCTCAAGAAAAGTTGGTTTTATTTGCAGATGATATAATTTTGTACCTGATGGAACCAGAAAAGAACATCTCAGTATTGCGGAACATTCTGAGACAGTCCTAGTGTTTTTTCAGGATATAACATTAATTAAGATAAAACAAAGGCTGTAGCTGTAAACTATGTACCCACACATGAACGGGTTCAGCTATACCCCTATTTATGGGGGCATGATAACATGAAGTATTTCAAAGTATAAATGCTTTACGTTATTAAAGCTAAGGATATGTGAGAAGTGACTAAGCAAAAGATAATACAAAAACTGAGAAACTAAAAGCTGTTGCCTATGGATATAGGTTCATAGGTTCATAGGTTCATACTAGGCAATCTGCCCTAGGGCATTTATAAGCTTAGCCAGAATGTGTTTGGCTTTCGCCACCCATTTTAAATTTATTTTGCTATGCCCTTTTCGAGGTTAGTATACTGTGCCTCTGTCTAACAGTGACACAGAAGTGATACCTGGGGTAAACCTACGATCTCCCATCCACTCATCAAGATTCCTCTTGAAGAGAGTCAATGAGGGACTCTGCCTAACCTGAACTGGGATTTTATTCCAGAGTGAAGGGAGCCTCTGGGTTATGAATCTGTCCCTCCAGCATGTCCTATTTATTTCAGTGCTGAGGTTCAAGTCTCTCGAGCGTAGCTTGATGGGATTTGGATTTTCTGAGGTGCAGCATGTCCATTAATTCCAGGTTGGACATGGCTTTATACGTCGGGCACAGATCGCCTCTGAACAGGCGGTATGCCACTGAGTAGAGCTGTAGTTTCTTTAACCGGGCAGCATATGGCATCTGTTTGAGCCCTTTGATCCTCTTGGTGAGGTACTTTTGGGGTCTTTCCAGTTGCTGCAGGTGTCTGGTAAGGTACATCCCAAAAGGGGCATTGTACTCAATTATGGACCTGATGAGGGATGAGTAAAGAGACACAATGACGTCCCCTGATCTAGATGTGAATCCCTTCATGATTAGGTGGGCTATATAAAATGTTTTTCTAACCACTTTGGCCACGTGGTTGTCAAATGAGAGATTGCTATAAACTTGGGTCCCCAGGTCCCTAATTACTTCTTCTGTACTTAATGGATTACCACCTATGTGGTAATTTGTGGGCACTTTGTTTTTGCCAAAGGGGATGACAATACACTTTTTGGCATTTAGCTTGAGGCCATGGCTCTGGCACCAGTTGTCTGTTTCTGTGAGGCCCTTTTGGAGGATGCTTGTGTCAGCTGGAGAGTCGATTATGGCACCCAGTTTGCAGTCATCTGCGAACTTGGTCAGCCACAGTCCTTCCGTGTTGGCCTGTACCTCCGAGAAATATATACCAAACAAGAGAGGTCCCAGGACTGAGCCTTGTGGGACACCACTTGTAACTGGTTTGGAGTCTGACATGGCTCTAGCAATTCTAACCATGTGGGTTCTGTCCTTGAGCCAGTTTGCAATCCATCTAGTGACATAGGGGTTTATATTTAAGCTGGTGAGCTTATCTATAATGCCCGAGTGGGGTATTGTATCAAAGGCTTTTGCGAGGTCAGGTAGGCTGTGTGGACCACCTTCCCCTCGTCAATGGCCTTGGTGACTGTTTCAAAGAAATCAACCAGGTTTAAGAGGCAGGATCTGCCCTTAACAAAGCCAAACTGGGTAGGATCCAGTGTTTGTAGGTCCCCAATATCTTTATTTATGAGGTCCATGATGATCCTTTCCATAGCTTTGCAGACCAAGCTAGTCAGGCTTATGGGGCGATAGTTTCCAGGATCCGTTGAGGCACCACCTTTATGGAGAGGGACCACTGTTGCTGTACACCACTCTTTGGGCACATATCCTGTAGTAAGGCTGAGATTGAACAGTAGTTTTATGTTTGGGTTTAGCTCTTCTTGGAGTTCATGTAGGATGCAGCCCGGGACACCGTCTGGTCCCATTGATGCTGTGTTTTTTGCTTTGGAGAGGGCGGCTCTTACCTGAGCATCTGAGATGTCAGGGGGGCAGCACTCTGCTGGGATAGATATTTGCCCTTTTGGTGGGGAGGGGGGGAGAAGTTTGCTCTGAACCTATCAGCTAGGATGTTGGCAATGTCTGTGGGTTCGGTGTATTTTTTGTCATTTTGGACTAATTCTGAGCATATCTGGGAATTACCACCAGGTTCCTAACATAACTAAAGAAAGCCTTGTGATTATCCTTAGTGTCCTGTGCAATTTTTCTCTCGAAGCTGGCCTTAGACAATTTTATGTGTGCCCGTAGTTTTTTGCTAATACTGATCAGTGATGCCTTCCCTTTTTGGGATTTTGCTCTATCATTTAGTAGCTTCCTCCTTCTATTGTATAGTTTGTTTATGGCTGGGGCCCACCAGACAGGACATCTGCCTTTGGAGGATTGGGTCTTGGTTTTATTTGGGATCACATGATCCATGCATTCCTGAAGGTGTTCATAGAATGCATTTATAAAGGATTCTGTGGTCTGGGCCGTATTTTCCACAGGCCCAGGGGCTTTGAAGGATTCCACTTCAGTTTTGAGGAGTGTGAAATTTGCTTTAGAGAAGTTTTTCACTGTGGTTTTCTGGGCAGGGGGTGGGGTCGGGATGTGAATATCCAGTGAGATTAGTTTATGGTCTGATCTTACCAGTGAGGGATACACTTCTGGTCTGGAGCATAGAGTCCCTATGTTGGTGATGATCAGGTCCAGTATGTTTTCCCCTCTTGTGGGAGTGGTAACAAGTTGTTCCATAGCATTTGAGTTTATAAATTCTAGGAACCTTTGGGCTAGGGTGTTGGAGCTAGAGTAATGCTCCCAGTCTATGTTTGGGTAGTTGAAGTCGCCCAATATAATGGTGTTTGGAGAGACCTTCATATTTTCCAGTGTTCTCAGGAAGGCCGAGTGGGGTTCCTGGGTTTGGGAGGGTGGTCTTTAGCAGGCTATAAACTGGAAGACAGTTTTACCCACTGTTAGTTGCATATGGATAGTCTCTGATGCTTCGTGCTTTGCCACCAACCTGGAGGTGTGGGTATCTTTGATGAATATCGATACTCCCCCTCCTTTTGTGGTTTGGTCCAAGTTTTGGGGCCTTGCTATGTATATATATATATATATATATATATATATATATATATATATAGCAAGATGCAAACAGTAAAATGTTTTAGTCCTTTTAGATTTATACACAGTTCAGGCATATTTTTATCAACCAGAGGAGAAGCTGTGGACAATAATTAATAAAAAATTGAACACATTTATTTGGGAGGGGCGAGAGGGCAAGAACCATATAGAATAAGCTGATCCTTCCAATAGAACAAGGAGCTTTAGGATTACCGGATTTGAAGGGATAGTTTAGAGATATACAGTTAAGGCTGTTATACATAACAAAAACAGAAAGCTACAGTTCAAAGTGGTGAAGGATGATGATGAAATAGGGGGGGGGTAGTTCAAGAGGTGAGGAGGGGTGGAATTTTGGACACAGATCCTAGGGAAGAGTGGCAACAGTCATACATAGTTTTGTATTTGTGAAGTAGCAGAGAGTATACTGGGAGCTGAGCCAGTGTGGGAATGGGGAGGGGAAATTCTACTAATGAGGGTGACTGCAACTGGGGGGTAAACAGAGTAGACAAGAGGGGGCTGGAATTTAATGGATGGGGCTGGAGGTGGAACTAAAGTATTTGTAACAAATAATTGGAGAGGATGGAGTGGTGGAGTAGGAGGAGGCTAGGAGGACATTTGGATTGCAGGTTGGTGATTGCCTCCTCTATCAGGGACTAATAGAGTATGGACTGGGAGGAGGGAATGGGGCAATCCTGAATGAAAGGCCTGTGCTGGTTGAGTTCTGACTGGTCAAGAACAGAAGTTGCTTTTGGGGAAGACATAATTAGTAGGCATATGAAATATTGCATTATGACTGTGGAAATCAATTGGAGCGAGATCAAAGAGGATTTGGAGGAGAGATTAAATAAGCAGTTCAAGGAGAGGCAATGGGAGGACCTGTGTATGGTACCGAAGTATGCAGCAGAATCTAGAAGATTTGGGATTTCTGCCCAAACATGTTTGCATGGATGCTTTTATACTCCAAGAAGACTCCAGGGAGTTATTCCCTAGGTGGATGGCAAATACTGGAGGTATTGTAAGGAAGAGTGAGGTACCAGGGAGCAGGTGTTCTCAGAGTATAATGAGTTGGCACACTTTGAGAGCTCCCTGCAAAGTTGTCTGTAAGGAATACTGGGTGAGCAAATGAGTGTAATTTAGGATGTTATTTTTTTGAGCTGGGAGGCAGGATCTGAGCTGCCTGGACATGGTGGAGCCTTGTGGGTTTCATTCTGGTGGCTATCAAGAGGGCAGTTGCCGGAGAATGGAGATCAAAGTTTGAACAAGCTGCACTTGGGATAGTGAATGTTCTGGCAGAAGTGGAAGGGTCATACTAGGTTACATAGAGAAAGGTGGACGTTGTGGAAGCAATGATTACTGAAAAGTGTTTTGGAGAGGGGTGGGGTTAGAGACAGGGCAGGAACTAACAATTTATGTGATGCTGCTTTGACTGTATGGTGTAGAACCATGTGTGTGATGTATAATGTTTGTAAATATGAACTTGTTAATATAATTTGATTACTTCTATATAAGTGTAAGTTTGCCTGTGTCACAAATGATAATTCAATAAAAGTGTTTAAAAAAAATGACATTGTATCACTGCCCCTGTTGTGTAACTCCTTGGGAATCCACTAAGGTCTGAGAGATAAACGTGTCCTCTGTGACTGCAGTGTTATCCTCAGCAGACAAGGCAGAGCCATTCTTGTTGGTTTTGATGGGGGAAACAGTGGGTGATGTTAACCAAGCAGTTGAACAAGGGTGCTTGATTCCCAGATTTCTGCCCATGATTTGAGTTGGCCCTTTTCCAGGGGGTCTCTCAGAAATTAAAAAGTTAAAAATGTCTCTTCTCCTGTTACTTTTGCCTTTAATGTTTTAATTCCTGTTTCTTCAATGATAACTAGCAAAAACAAATTCTGACATTGATTCCTGATCGGAAGAGAAAGGCCTGGACATGGAATGCTTTCCTTCAGCGAATTCTTTTCAATTTGAAGATTTTGAGGAAAGTGCTTCTTCAAATTTCTCTCTAGAAGAGTGATTTTTTTTCCTGAAACTATATCTAAAATTTAAAAGTTTCAGTGGGAATAGACTGAAACCCTTATTTCCCAGCAGAAGTATTTTGGTTTGTTGTAAATGGATTTTCCTCACTCTGTAGATGTCCCTCATGTTTTATCAGCTTTAGAGGATGTGTTCCTAACAGCATGTCTGACAGTCAATGTCTTATACCCAAAAAGTCTAATAGGTTATATAAAGTACCTCAGAAACACAAATATATGTTTTATAATCCCAAATCATATCCTGCTGTTAAACATATTATGAATTCCAATCCTATTCCTTCTGACAAGGATGGGAAAGATTTTGATAGATTTGGGAGTAATATTTTTATTCTGTTACCACTTTAACTTTCAGTTGCCAGACTCATATATTGAAATTCTCACTAGCATCTTTTGAGAACATGAGATTAACAGTTAACCTTCTTTCTTCAGAGGATAAAGCTTCATTAAATTATTTAATCATATTTGTTTATCAAATATTTTTTCAAGCAGAAAAACACTCCTTAAAGTGTTCATATGATTATGCTGATTCTGTATCCAGAGCTGCCTCTTCTGGGTCACTTATGTGAAAATTTGCTTGGTTACATTCTTAAAATGTACCAGAGGATATTAAGGCAGATACTTTTAATTCTCACCTGGGCAGATGTTTTGTTTGACTCCTCTGCTGCTGATGTCTTAAAAGGATTTGATGAAAGAGCAAAACTCATTCAGGGAGGTTGCCTAGATTTTTTTCAACCCTCCTTTTCTAAGTTCAGTAAAAGCTTTCCTTCTAATTCAGGGCCCTTTTTTTTAGAAGCAAAGTAAGCAATCTTGGCAAAGTTCAAACAAACAGAATTTTAAAAAGCAAAAGAAAAACAGTTGGAGCCACCCAGAACCAAGGACAGTCCAAAGTTAGGATGACTGATTGTCCCTTTAAACTCCCCTCACTTCCTCCTACCCAGGCAATTGTCTAAACCTATTCCTCAGTCTAGACCTTCATTATCTCCAGTGGCATCAGATTATTTCATTCAAATCTGTTCTGAGACACATCTAGCAGGGATGCATATTGCAGTAAGAATCCCTTACCCCTTTTCAGGATATTCCCCTTCACCCTATAAACCAAATATCCCTGTTTTCTCCAGTAATGGAGCACACATTGTTTTGTGGGGTCATAGAATATGTGCCCTCAGATGAGATAGGCAAATGATTTTATTTAAGGACTTTTCTTGTGCGAAAGAGAGAACATGAAGACCAGTGCTGGATCTCTCCTTTCTCAAACTTTATGTCAAGTTTCAAAATTCAAAATGTTGTCCCTCCAAACCTTGTTACCATTCTTCCCCCTCCTTGTTTCATGATATTATTAGATTTAAAATATACTTATCATCATATTCCTGGGAGCAGTGAATTACATTATCAGTTCTCTGACTTTCTCTTTGGAGTCGGTTTTCAGCGGACACCTGGGGAGAAAAGCTCCACAACAGTGCAATAAAAATTTACATGCAAACCATAGTAATTTATATCACAGAACAAGTTAAAATAATAGAGAATTTAAATATCCTGAGAAAGATAGCCTTGAACTGAGAGACATATTGCAAGAACAGGCATAGTTATAAGCATACAACATATAAATACATGAAAGTGTAGCAGAAAAAATAAGTTATTCAGAAAACAAGTGAGTGGGCAGGGCTGAGAAATTCTGTATATTGAAGAAAACTCAGAAATTCAGTTGGAGATGAAGTGGTGACTGGGTTGCTAGAAGCATCAGAAATATGATAAGGTAAGGTGGGAGAGGTGGGTAAAATAATGGAAATGGAAAAGATTTAGCATAGAGAATGTGAAGAGCACAGCCAATGAGTAGCAAGGTGGCTCTTCAGGAGCAGTGTGAACATATGGTGGTTAGGGTTTTTGCTATGTTCTCAGGAAGAGTGTTCTAGAGTGTGGCTATTTTGTGAGACTAGAGGAAGTCACCATGAAAGTTGTGGGAGGGGATAACCTTTAACATAAGTTTGTTAGAAGATCTGAGAGATCTTAGATCTGAGATTAGTATTAGGTTGCACTAAGTTGGAAATTGCAAGGCAGTTGCTAGGTTGATAGACTAATTTATGGACTAAAGTAAGTTGATTGAGTGATAAAAGGTTGGGGAGCTCTAGCCAGTTTAGCTGTGAGACAGCTGAGCAGTGGTGAGATCTGTGAGGATGGTTTGTGGCATATTTGGTTATTTTATTGTAACATGTTTTTGAGGTCTGTCTTTCTCAAATTTGTGAATGTGAGGGAACCATACAGGAGGGTGGATAGGAGGTGTGAACAAGAAGTGGCTAGCTTGGCGTTTGGGGTTAGGTATGGCTTGGCCCTGTATAGGGTGCCAAGTTTGATACGGGCATTTTTGATTGTCAGAGCAATATGTTTATTGAATTTTAGATTATCGTCAATAATGACTCCTAAAAGTTTAGTCTGGTTAGTGAGTACTATCTTGGTTCCATTTGAGGAGAAGTTTGTGATAGAGAAAGTTTGTGTTTTTTGTTTCTGAATACAATTATCTTGGTTTTGTTAGTGTTTAGGATTAGTTGTTGTTTAGAGAGGCATTGTTTCAGTGTATTGAAAAGAAGTTTAAATTTGTAGTTGAAGTTCCTGGGGTGAGGTGGCTGAGCACATAAGAGTAGCATCATCTGTATACTGTACTATGGAGGCTTGTTGAGTTGCAGAACTAAGGCCATTTGTGAATATGATAAGGAGAAGTGGACTGAGTATAGAACCTTGGGGTACACCAACGGAGATGGGGAGTAGGGGGGAAAGAAAGTTGTCCCATTTGGTAGCCTGTTGTCGATTTCTAAGATAGCTATGGAACCAATTTAAGGATGATGAACTAAGGCCATAGGAAGATAATTTATTTAGTAGTAGCTGGTGAGATACGGTGTCAAAGGCTTTGGACATATCAAGAAAGATGGATGAAACAAGCTGGCTTTCATTCATGTGGTGATGAATGGTGTTAGTAAAAGTTAGTAGAGCATTACTGGTACTATGTTTAGGTCTAAAGCAGTGTTGAGAACTGGAAAGTAGATTATTACTAAGGAAATAGTTATTGAGTTGATAGTGTATGCATTTTTCCAAGATATTTGCAAGGGGGAAAGGATGGCTATGGGACGAAAGTTAGTTTGTTCTTTGGAGGGTCTGCCTTTGTGGAGGGATATGATGCGTGATACTTTCCATAGAAGTGGAACATATTGTTTTGTTATAGTGCAATTGAGCAAAATAGATATGGGGTTGGCAATTGAAGGAACAGCAAGTTTTTGAAATTCATTAGGAAGTTTGTTAGAAGCAGAACAGCAGGGTTTAAGTTTTGTTAAGAGTGACAATGCAGCTTGGATGGGTGAGAAAGAGAAGGGGTTGGGATGTGCTGGAGCATTGGTGGGGACTGTAAGTGACTCAGTTGGTTGGTTGTCTAGCAGGGAGCTGATGGTTTTTATAAAGTGGGAGTTGAACTGAGTTGCAATAGGATCTGAGTTTTTTGGGGAGACTGGGGGTGGGGTAGAGGTATGACCTGGGCTTAGGAGATAGTTAATGGATTGCCAGAATTGTGGGGGGTTATTTTGGTGTATCTGTTGACCAGATTGGAAATATGTTTGTCTTTCTTGATTTGTTTCTTTGCTAAGTTTCTTCATTGCCGATATATTAAGAGGTCAGCTTTGTCTTTAGATCTATGGTAAGCTGACCAAGCTATATCGCTGTTCTTCAGTAGATGTTTGGTGTCAGTTGTTAGCCAAGGAAGGGGCTTAGCTTTTGTGCACACTTTCTTAGTGGGAGTAAGGTTATGAAGTATATTGAGGAAAGTGTCGTTGAAGTACTGAACAGCTGAGTCTAAATGGAGATGTTTAAGTGGTGTTCAGTCACATTGTTGGAGTAGCAGATCAGAAGTAGTGGGGTAGAAGTTTTTCTTGTTAAAAATGTATTTATGAGAGATGTTGCCATGGGTTTGCATGTGTTTTCTGGATAGAAATGTTGGAGAATGGTCGCTGAGGGAGTCTGGGAGGCAACTGGCTAGGTAACTTAGGTTAGGTTTGTTGGTTAATATCCAGTCTAATGTTGTCTGTTTGTCTGTACAAGTTGGGCAGGTTATGGTTTGGGTGAATTGAAGAGATTTAGGAAGCTGGTGGAGTTATTGGATGAGCAGATCTGCCAATCCAGATTAAAGTCACCAAGCACAATAGTTTCTTGGTTGAATGTGATAAAAGCCCAGAAAAGTAGACTTTCAATGATGGACTGGTTATTGCCAGGAGGAAGATAGGTGGCTATGATAATTATTGCTTTATTATGGTTAATTTCTATGTGAGTAGTTAGAATTTCAGTGTTTGATAGGTCAGGAGGGTTACAGTTAAGCTGCACAACTCTGAGGGAGTCTTTAAACATAACAGTGGTGCCACCACCAAGTTTGCCTAATCTCTCTAGTCTAATGATGTTGTAGCCTGCTGTGATAATTTCTCTGTCAGTAATGTGGTGCTTTAACCAGGTTTCAGTTTTAACAGCTAAATCAGGTGAGTAGGAGGCTAGGGCAGCATGGAATTCACTAGTTTTATTTATGATGCTATGGAGATTAAAATTTGTTATAACCAGGTCAGTGTTGGAGGTTTTTGGAAGAGGGGAGCAGGTGTGTGTGTGTGTGTGTGTGTGTGTGTGTGTGTGTGTGTGTGTGTGTGTGTGTGTGTGTGTGTGTGTGTGTGTGTATGTGGTTAACAGAATAGGGGTACTTGATGTGGGACAAGGAGAAGATTGATAGCACTGAGAACAGTCATTAGTGTGACCTGGGTTGGGATGGATGTTGGCTTGGAGTTTAATTCGAGTAATAGAGGGTAATAGAAGAAGGTTAAGTTTGTTTGTTTATGGCATTTAGAAGCTGAGGAGATGGGATGATTGGTTTTAAGTGTTTGAGAGGTGAAAGCAGAGTGGTAGTGTGGTTACAGATTTGTGGGGTGAGTAGAGAGTGGATAGGGGTAGTGCTGGTGAGTGCAAGTGTCTGACTTGATATGAGTGGAGGGAGGAGGAGTTGTAGGTGAGGTAAAGAAAGTGGAGTAGTAGAGTATTCATAAATAAAGTGAAGCAGAAATGCATGGTGAATAGTTGGGGTGGAGGAGTAGAGTGAGAGGAGAGGAGGGGTAGAGTGAGTAGGTGGGGTTATAGTGCATATTGGACAATGGAGATAGATTGGTTAATTGGAGTAGGGGGTGTGGTTTGATTAGCTATAAATGTAATGAGGGTGGGAGTCGGTGGGAATGGGGTAGGTTAGGAGAGCGGAGTGAGCATGAGTGGAGAGAGGGCAAATGGATTGAGAAGAACCTGGGGAGAGCTTTGCACCAAGAAAACTATCAGTATAAACAATGGCCGGGAGGTAAGGGACACCATCTTTACAGTGTTATCCGACTAGACTAGTTATAAGGAAAATAGCAAAACATTTTGTGCACAGTGCCTGTTAACCAGGGAGAAGTACTGTAGAAGCGACAGCAGTTGGGGTGATTGTACTGTAATAACTAGTAATATTAAATAGTTCAGGATAGGAGTGTATAAGCAATACATTAGACTTACAAACTAATGATGTGTGAGAAGTGTACTATTGCCAAAAGTGGGAAAGAATAGCTAAAAACAATGGCCAGAAAAAAGAGGCCTACTTTGATAAGTCAGAGAAAATTAGTGGGGCCTTGGACTAGCTGAATAGGAGAAATAAATGCCTAAAGTGATTTCTGAGTTTACCTTGAGCCAATCTATTAACCTTCACATATTCTTTGCAGAAAATAAAAATGTGAGAGAGAGAATCTTTCAAAATCTGGATGTCCACAGGCAACTTAAATACTACTTGCACAGAACAAAATCCTTCAGTAATGCTGATCAGCAATTTATTTTTTGTGAAGGTAATAACAAAGAACAAACAGTGTCAATGCAGACAATTTCTAGATGGTTGTCTCAAGCCTTATTTTTGCTCTTCTCCCTATAACATGTAACGTCCAGGCAGGCTCAGGACTGGATTCTTCTGTGTCTTTTTGGAAACGGTAGACACTAGAAGTATTCTAGAGGAAGCAGTGTGGTTCTCTGCACATGCATTCATAAATGCCTACAAACTGGATTATTTTCCCAGGTCAAGAACTAGACTGGTTAGGACCATTCTCCAGGGATTCCTGGATTCTTCTTTTTTTCCTCTTCCCCATATGATCTTAAGCAGTGGTACTCTACCCATACAATATTGGCTAATGTAACAGTGATCTATTGTTGAACATAGTATAGTTGTGTAAGTAAATTTACCATAACAGTAGATGCCCTAGTAGGTCAATGTTGCACTAGCCATCACCTCCTCCATCCGTCTTGTTTTTGTTTTAGCATTATTGCTAGGTTGTGAAGATATATATGTATGTATACATATACAGATATACAAGTATCTCAAACGAAACCATTATTTAGGGTGATACTAACAAACTGGCAAACTTTCATGTCTAACTACCCCTCTAATAGTATAAACCTGTATAGGTTTACCCAACTCATCACAGATCCCACACATATAGCAAATAAACAAAATGAATCCACCCTTGATTGGATTCTCATATCACACCCCCATAAATACACTCACACAGGAACCCTCCCAAGCCTCTGTAGTGACCATGTACCTGCCTTCACTCACAGAACCCAAACACAAACAGCAAAAGCCCATCTGTACAAAATGTCTAGAAATCATACCCATTTTAGTCAAAAGGTATTTATAGACATTTTAAAGGCCCAGAACTGGTACCAAACTAAAATACTTCTGCTAGACGAAGCAGTAGAGTACTTCAATAATGTCTTTCTTAATACTATCAACAGTCTCGCCCCTATGCAAACAAAAGAAATTAAGCATATCCATGCCCCTTGTTTTACAAAAAAATACTAAACAGACTCATTGCTAAGGGCAGAGCATGGAATGAATGGTGTAAAAATAGAACCCCACAAAGTAAAATAAAATACAAACGACCCTGTAACACTGCTAAAAAGCTGGTCATTACCGGCAAAAGAAACTACTTCTCCACTCAACTAGACTCCCAAAACAACAATCCCCAAAAGTTCTGGAAATCTATTACCTCACTCCTTAACCCTGAAAACCAACAAAATCCTACACCATCCCCTGATAAAGACCAACTAGAAATTTCCCAGGCCTTTAACACTCAGTTTATTGAAACCATTCAAAAACTTGTCAATGACTTCTCTACTCAAAACAAATTCTACCTCAAATAAATCAGATAGCAACACAAATCCCCCCTCTCCTAAGTCAAACACAAACTCCCCCATTTAAATGACACCTCAGATAGCAGCTCACTCACTTGTACTTTTACTAAACAACCTGTACCCACCTCTCTAGTGCATAAACTGTTAACTAAACTAAAGCCATGCTCCCTCTCTGCTGACAGATATCCAGCAGAATAGTTAAAACTTGCTTCAGATGCTATAGCATATCCTTTTAGCATTCTCATCAATTTATCCATCTCTGAATCATACATTCCACAACTCTGGAAAAAAAATCCATTATAACTCTGCAACATAAAAGTGCTAATTCTAGGAATCTCTCCAATTACTGGCCCATCTCTATACTCTCTCCTCTATATAAAATCCTAGAAAAGTGCACACACACTCAACTGTTAAAATATCTCATCAACAATAACTTACTTGCCCCCACCCATTATGGCTTCCACCCTGCACACAGCACTACCACTGTCTTACTTTCATTTACCAACACTGTTAACAAAGCATTATATGCTGGCCTAATAACCTCTGCTATCTTACTGGATCTATCCAACTTTCAATACAGTTTCACACCCTAAACTACTACTACAACTACAGGCTTTAAATTGTTCCCCACATTCACTGGCTTGGTTTTCCAAATATCTTTCTGACAGGAAACAATCTGTCAAATGGCAGAACAAGCAATCTGAATATCTCCTAAACATAATTGGAGTTCCCCAGGGGTCCATTCTTGGGCCACTTTTATTTAACATTTTCATCAATAACCTCCACAAAGTTTCCTCTCTTAGTACCCTAATCCAATAAACAGACGATTGTACCATAATGTCCTCTGCTAACAGCCCATCAGATCTTCAATCTATTACAAAAAAGCCTTTACTTCTATTGAATCCTGGCTAAATGATGCCCAACTTCTACTCAACCCCCAAAAATATAAACTTCTAATATTATCATTGAAAGCCTTAAATCAAGACTTCAAAATCATCTCACACAATAATACCGAAATAAAACAAGTAAAATCATCAAAATCTCTGGGATTGATGACAAACTTTCCTTCGATAATCACATTCATAATGTAATAAAAAAAAAACATTTCAAACTTGGTAAACTATGCAGGCATAAATATTTTATGAACACATCCACCAAGTTAAAACTGGCCAACTCTCTTATCCTCCCCACCCTTCTTTATGATAGCCCTATTTTTACCAACATACATACAACTCTTAAAAATAAATTACAGTCCTGCTATTTTAACAATTTGCCTGCAACATGCCAACCCTAACCCATCATTGTCTTTCCTTAAAATGTATAAACTGGCTCACCTTCTCCCACTATCTACAATACATCCAGCTAACACCCACAAACTACTATATAACCCCAACCTTTGCACCTCTCTTCAGACCATCCTACATACATACATCCCTGCATGTAATCTTAGGTCCTCAAGCAAACAACTCCTAAGCATATCCAAGCCCAAGAAACATGCTGGGCATAGCCTCTACTCCTTCATCATTGCCAGAGCTTGGAATTTACTACCTTCTTCCATTACTCATATAGACTCCTTAAAAGCATTCAGAACTGCACTAAAATCCCATTACCTCAATAATCAAACATGTTCCTGTAACAACTCACCTAAACCTCCTTAAATAAGTCACTGCCTCTGACACTAGTCTCCATCAAATAATGTCCTTTAACTCATACACCTTTGTTTTTGGTCCCTAAATTTTTCTTTTACTATACTTCTATAGCCTATTATTCTACATGCTACTTTACTCTGCTCTTGCAGCAGCTTTATGGACCAATAAAAAAGAATGACAGAAAGAGAGAGATGTAAATATAGTTTATACATGCCTGTACAAAACTGCTTATAGTTTCCATACTGTAACTACCTTAAATTTCTATAAATACTTGTTGATATGTATGATGTTTACTTGAACCAGTAACTGATGTAAAATTGTAATTGCAAGTGATGTTCCTTATACTCTGTATTTAACTGTTCATATGATATGGTGTTCTGTAACCTTTCTTGGAGGCTTTCTCCCATGGGCCTCCACTAAAAATGGGTTTCTGATCCAGTGGACTTTCCCGGTTACCAAATGCCAATAAATAAATAATAAATACATATACACCTTGTATATGTTTTCATGTGTGTTGTTTTTCTTTTTTAACACTTATCTTTTAGTTTTCTAGCAAGAACAGTCTGAAGGTTTTTGGTTTCCTAACTATCTGAAGTTTTTTGACTTTCTAACTACTGCTTTTATGTGTCTCTCATCATAACACTTAGTAGTTGGGACATGTGTAAGGTTCCCTGAAGATTTAAAAGTTGGCAGGATAAAACACATACAGGTTAGGCTACTGTAACAGTGATTTATTAAACCATCTACTGTTGTACTAAGTTTGCTAACACAGCTGTACTTTTGTCTCACCATGGGCTTTCAGGTGAACATAGAGAAATATTCTCTCATCCCATCTGCCAGAACAGTGCTTCAGGGATGTCTACTGGGCGCATTCCTCATGGTGGCTTTTTTCTTCAAGACAAAGTGGATTGCTTTAAGGAATAGTTTTGGATGTTTTCCAACCAGTCTTTGACACCTACCAGGGAACATCTCAGAATTCTAGGTTTCATGTTCTCTTCTATTCTCATAATTCATTTGGCCAGACTTCACATTTAGAATATTTAATGGTTCGTCAAATCAATTTGGATACAACATCAACAGACTCTTTCATTCAAATTCCAGTATTGGGGTTTATAAAAAGGGAGTTATTCAGGTAGGCAAATCTGTTGTCTCTAAATCCAGGTCTTCCTTTTTCCCTTTCTGCCCCTAGTCTGTCTGTAAGTGCAGATGCATCAGACTGTTTTGGGGAGCTGTGTCCAAGGAGATGTAGGCCTCTGGAACAAGCAAGGCAAATTAAAGTAAATCAGTGTGAAATAAATGATAACTCAAACAACTGCTCTTAAATATCTAAAATATCTTTGGACTACAAACCTCTGTTAGTAATCACAGTCAATACCACAGTGAGGTCGTAGATAAACAGACAGGGGAAACCAGTTTCTACCCCTTTGCAGACTAGCTGTGGTAAACTGTGAGCCAGAGATTCATTTAAATCTGTCCTTCTAGGCTACCTACATATCGTTAGAGTAAAACATATTGCAGAGAAGCTCAGTGAAGGATCACGTTAGACCCTCTCGAATCGAAGATGCATGTGAGGGTCTTTTAGGAATTCATCCATCTGTGGAGACATAACAGACAGTTAAAGCAATTCTGCTCCATGGCTCCTTGCACACAAGCTTGCAAGACAGATACTTTTCATTCTCATGGTCAGGAATGTCCCCGTATGCTTTTCCACTGATAACCAGGGTTTTTATAAAGGTGCAGGAGGACTCTCCAAAGACAATTGTTGTGACTCCCTTTTGGCCCAGACATCAGTGGTTCTCCCTTCATTTGAAAATGTCCAAGGGCAGCTACCACTAGGATCTTCACAGACTGCATTTACTCACATAAGATGTGGGTTGTTTAATATACCTCAACTTTCAACTTCTTCAACTGACTGCCTGGATAACAGAATTTTAGTACCTTTTAGGAACCTTATTTCTGAAGACATGCAGCATGATTTAATGGAAACAAAAGAAACCTGCTACTAAGAAATGACATATGAATAAGGAGAAAAGTTTTCTAGTTGGTGCCATGACAAGAACCACAAACTTTTGAAGCGTTAGTCACCTTGGCTCTGCAGTATTTGTATAAGTGGTTATTCTCTGGCCTTTCTTATTCTTCTGTCAAGAAGATGCATATTTTGGCTATCAGTTCTGTTCTGCTCCTTAGACCAACCATTTCTACCCAACCTCAAGTAAAACAGTTTTTTTTGAAAGTGATTGTTTTCATATCTGCCCATGCAGAAGACAGGTGCAATCTTATTTTTGTACTGGAAAAAATGATACTGTTTCCTTTTGAACCTGTTCACAAAGCTATATGAAGTTATTATTTAGAAAATTGCATTACTCATTGCTTTGACTTATGCAAGAAGAGTATCCGAGTTACAAACTGATATGGTAACTCATCCCTATCTCATCTTTCAAAGGAGTATAATAACATTGAGAACAAATCATGCAATTTATTTCCCTGTTTTCTTCCCAGAAAAAAAAAAAAAACAGAAGGAGCCAGGATTTTATACAGTCTGGATGCTCACAGGCAACTTAAATACTACACTATACAGACAGGACAAAAAAACTTCAGGAGTTATGATCAACTATTTATTTCCTATGAAGGTAAACAAAAGGGACTGCCTCAACATAAACTGTCTCAAAAGAGATGGTTCCTGAGTGGCTCTCCCATGCTATTACTTTCTGAGATTCTTACCATAACAAGACACTTCCAAGTAAAGTTAAGGCCCACTTTACCAAGACTCTAGCTACTTCTGTGACTTTTTGGAAAGGAGAAAACTCTAGAAATACATTAGTGCAACAATCTGGTCAGCTCTATTCACCTTTGCAAACTGAATTCTTTCTCTAAGTCCAGAGCAGGCTTTGCTAGGGCTAGTCTTCATGGCCTTCTGTATAATGATCCTTCTCCATTTCTTTATAAGCTCTGGTATTCATCCAATGTAGCTTAGGCTACTGCAGTAGTGATCTAATGAAGACCATGGTACAGCTGTGCAATTAAACGTACCATAGCAATAGATGCACGAACAGATCACTGTCACATTAGCTGTACCCTCCCCTATAACCCGCTTTTCTGATATGTCTTTGCTAGTACATGAGGTTTTTATTATTGCTGTTCCTATCTGGCAAGGCAACATCCCTTTTCTAAAAAAGCTCTGAAATGTTGTCATCCTAGCCACTGATTTTACACTGCTCTCCTTGAGTTATGAAGTGGCTAGTGTGCATGGAATGTGCTCTAAAGCTTTGGAAGCTGTCTTCTGGTCTGATCTTTGGCAGGACACCCTCTCTAGCTTAGGCTACGGCAAGAATGATCTATTTGAACATCTTCGGTTATGGAAAGTTTACTTACATGACTGTACTTGTCTTGCTCAAAACAAATGGCATGCACATTTGCAAATAGGTAATGGGCAACTATATCCTAAATACATTATTTCCATTTCAAACTTATTTTTCTATATAGAGGATGAATCTACACTACCAAATATGGGAAAAACATGACTTGGCAGTTTCTATCCTATGTGGACTTTTGTGGCATTTCTATCCTAGTCAGTTTCTGAAGTGCAACCCATGTTGGAACCAAATGAAATCTTATGGCAGTTTCTTTAGGAATTTGTCTCTCACATTCATATCATTTTATCATATTTGAAAGTTTGTTGTGAAAGAAAACACACATAAAAAGGTATCCATAACTCTTTTTTGCTATTTCACAAACACTGTGGTCATAACACTATTTCCGATCTAAGGATTCACAATTCTTATGCCATGTGCTGTCGTTCACAGTTGCAGTCTTTCCATGTGACTTGGCCATAAACATATTGAG